>NC_079230.1:33341149-33596149 GCF_029633865.1 Lampris incognitus
TCACTACTACCCCAAACCACCGTGGGCGGTCAAATTGACGGCCGGTGTTTAAAATCTATATTGTGTAAAGATAAATACCCAGTGGAGATATTGATGTATTACACGTGTTAGTGTGTCTGTTATGAAACTAACTGACGCCAACATTAACATTTTAACAACTATAAGACTATTTTTAAACAATTTAAAATGGCCGCTGTCCAACGCCTGTAAATACTGCAAGGCCTCGGTGGTGGTCATGGTGCGTCTGTAACCAGACATGTTGGACATCATCACACATCAAGTTTAAACTATTTCTCTGCACTGGGGGGCGCTAGTGTGTTTCTAGGACACAGCAACAAACTTTACGAAGGAAATAATGTGACCAACACACACCATCACGGGCAAATTATGAGCAGCCATTTTGACCGCTCATGGTCGTTTTAGGTAGAGCTTATCATAACTGTGTGTGTGTGTGTGTGTGTGTGTGTGTGTGTGTGTGTGTGTGTGTATGTGTGTGTGTGAGTGTGTGTGTGCAATTGATCTAAAACTCATTTAAAATGCAAATATATATGCAGTTTTAGGAGAATTCTGGGAGCGGCAGGTCTGTATGTTTTTCTTCACAAAGTTATTAAAATAAAACAACTTTGAGAACCACCAAGACGGTCATAATGACGGTCTTGGTGGTTCTAGTGTTTCAGCATATTATCTGAAGGACAAATAACATGGTTTCACTGAAGGCTGAGTAAGCTGACTGAGCTTAAAGTCTTGCAAAACATGCACAAAACCAAATCCCTTGTTTTACAAAGCCATTTAAGTAGACTGAAATGGTTTCTCTTTCTGGAGAGTTGTAAAAGCTATTAATCTGATAAAAGAGAATATAAATAAATCATCATTTTACACATAAAACATAATTAATTATAAATCAAATGCTGTATACATATTGAATTAAGTTGAAGTGAGACATACTACACTGTTCAATACCTTGATAATTAACAGCACTCTGTTTGGTTATCTGTCAGACACAGACAGAAACATACTGACCTGGAAGAGTCATGCTTATTGCTCTGTTGTGATGGACACAACACCAGCTGTGGTTACCACGTCTAACCCTGAAGTGTATTTTAAATATTGTGTGTGTGTTTGTCTTACCATTGGGATCAGTGATCATGCCACAACTTGTGGGCTTCATAGCCTCCTCCTCCACATCCTTATCACAGTCTTCTTGTCCTCCACCATTGGTACAGCTGTGGAGAACAGAGGGGTGGAGTGATTGGATAGAGGGATAGAGGACAACAAGGATAGAAGGATTAGCGTGGAAGAAACAATATGATAGACAAATCTCTTCTGTCTGATAGCACAAGGTTGTTCTCCGTTGTGTGTGCATGTGTGTGTTGGCATATAAGTGGATCTACGTGCAGCTTAAGCGTGCATGTTTGCTTCAAGCGTCACTCACTCCGGTCGTTCATCAGGAACCTGCCAGCTGTCTCCCAGCTCATTGGTGTTGGCGGCTGGTTTACCGTCTGGTTTGATGTTGTCATCATTGGGCTGGCCATTAAAGTTTCCTTCAAGGAGAGACAAGGGTTACAGGACAGGGTCAAAGTTGGGATTGATGCTTAACAAGTTCTCTGATAAATTCAGCTCGGTAGAGTCTTCTCTGTCAGCAGGTCCATGGGTCCAGTATGGAGCATGTGACAGTGTATATGCTCATGCTTTGTACATACTGCCAAGCTTTCTGGCACCAGCCCTTTAACAGGTTACTGTAAAACATCAGTTGAATAGTAATTATAGTCAGTATATAAAAACCTTACCACACAAGCCGCAGAGCAGGCCATTGTAGGAGGTGGGCAGAGTGACATCAGCATGGTGGTTGCCATCAAAACGCACCCTCAGGCCAAAGGTGGTCTCCAACACAACAAACTTTCCACTCAGGTAGACCTTAACTCCATTGCTCAAGGTTACTGGAGGAGTCATCAATGTTCCATTCACCTGGTAGAAGACACACAAAAACATCAACACGTGTGCTGAGTTTTGTTCTAGATACAGATTTGCTCATTTGTTAACAAACCACAAAGCAATCAAAGCTTGAAGAGCCCTCATATACGTATATCGAGCAAGAAAGACCAATCCCTCATAGTGCATCATTTCCCCTTCAAATATGATAACTTGCTCTCATATTCAAAAGAAATGTCTGGTGTATGAAATGTATTCACTATTTTATTTGTAGTTGTTTAATATAAAAGCAAGGATTGGTCTACCGCAGACAGCTAGGACAATAACAAGCCTGCTTTTCACCTGTACTCTTCGACCTTTGCCCAGGATGATGGCCGTCCCATAGACGTTGATCACCACAGCCCTTACATAAGACACCTTCTTGTTGCTTCCTCTGTGTTCGTTCTGGGTGTCCACGGTGAAGTAAGGCAAGCCAGAGGACTGGTTGCAGGGTTTGGTCAGGGTGTAAGAGCAGGCACCCATGTAGTGGTGTGTCTTTTTGTCAAAGGATATGTAGTGGGGGTCACCTGATACCGAGCAGATTCCTGTTCCTGCAGGAGGGGAGGGAGTTTAGTTTGTGTGATGTGTGATGATGTCAATGAGACATTTGGTAGACAGGTTGGTGCACTGGAAGTTGTCTTACCAAAATATATGCTCATATCTGCAAATGACATGTGTGTATATTCCATGTACACTAATGACACTCTGTAGTTTTAGTCGAAGAAGATAGTGTCAAATTTGTTTCTATGTCAGTTGTAGCCAGGTTTACACCGGAATGTGTCCACACTTCACAATGAATATGTTCCTGTTTGAAATCTCTGTTAAAGAACAGCGCACCACTACAACATGTCCACACAAAACATCTTCTGGTACAGTCAGTATTTGAATGGGATACACTTTCTACATATATTGTATAGGAAGAATCATTCAGTCCTACGAGTGCTCATCATATGTGTGTGTATAGTGTGTCATACCCAGAGGATGGCATCCGTATTCTCCATCTTGTAACTGACAGCTCTCGATGGCAGGGGCACAGCTTGTGTTGTGGCACTGGATCAGTCCTCCTCCCTGACACACACACTTCTTCTCACAGCCCTCCAGGTACCAGTCATCACCCACCTGACACACACACACACACACACACACACACACACACACACACACACACACACACACACACACACACACACACACACACACACACACACACACACAATTCAGAAGAGGCGTCCATGTGTCTCAGCCAGGTCAGGTGGACCATCTAGGTCCAGAACTAACTTCAGCATCTTCTTTGAAACCAGTTCACCTGTCCCATGTTGTCTTCCTCTACCCTGTCTTTGCTTTTACCCTTTATGGTCTTATCAAATGAAGAACAAAGTCTACCACCAGAATTTTATTAAAACAATTCAAGCATTGTATAAGGGCAAGAATAAAAATAAATGTAACCATACCGAAGTCTTTCAGCCTGGAAAGAGGGACAAGACAGGGCTGCCCAACAATTCCATTGCTGTTTTTATTGAAGCATTAAGCCAGGGGATCATTCAGGATAAGAAATATTACAGGTATAAAAATGCTGGGTCAAGAACGTAACATTTCTCTATTTGCAGACAACATTTTAATTTACTTGTCAAACCCAGAGAGCTCAATTTTGGAATTACTGTAACTCTCATATAACGTTGGTCTTGTCTCAGGTTATAAACTGAATATTCCAAAGATTCAAATATTAAGTTTCTACTACTGGCTTAACCAGATCATAAGCTCTAAAGTCCAACTAAATTGGGAGTTGTATCACATGAGATATGTAGGAATAAACGCCTCAAAAAAATTAACAAAGTTGTATGCCTTAAACTTCAATTTGTTAAGTCATAAAATAAAGAAGGACATAAAAAGATGGAATTTAATTCCAATATTAAGTTTTGAGTCACGAATAGAGTCAGTAACAATGAATATCTTGCCTAAGGTGTTATGTTTGTTTCAAACTCTTCCAACTGAAATAACTGACAAACAATTCAATGAATGGGATAAATTAATATCGCAGTACATTTGGCAATGGTAAAACCCAAGGGTAAGATTTAACATTCTTCAGCTGGCAAAGAACAAGGGAGGACTTGCACTCCCCTGCCTAAAGGACTATTGTATATCGGTCCAACTGAGGATTTTGTTGTGTTGGTGCAATTCTGATTACCAAGCGAGATGGAAAGAAATTGAAGAAAACATGTCTGGGCCAGTTCCAATTCAGGCACAGATAGGGGATAAAAGACTAATTACAATAAGTGGTTTAATTTATCTCTGAAAACATGGCTAAATACTATCACTAAGAATGGTTGGTTTGAAGAGATAAGAATTCTGAGATAGTGCTCTCATGACCTCGACTTTACCCAAAAACAAATTAGACGCGAGTTATAAAGGATGGGCTAACCAGGGCCTCTCCTCATACTGAACCTTTTTTAATCAGGGGACGCTGAGCAATTTTGAGACATTGAAAAGACTACACTGGTTAAATAATAGTGACTTTTATAGATTTCTTCAGGTACGCCGTCACATTAACAGTTTTATGTTTGAGAGTCAAAAGATATTTGAAAATCATTTTTTGAAAGTTTTTGTTAGCGCCTATAGGACGGATTCTGGGCTTAAAATAATCTCTAGGCTATACAAGGGACTTCAGGGGATTATGATAGCAAGCACCTCCTACATAAAACAAAAATGAGAAAGGTAAACTAACCGTTCTATTCCAGAGGAAGTTTGGACATAATATTGCGAATCTTAACGGAGGATAACAAGCTCCTCCTCATGGAGAGTGTATGGCTGCAAGAGTCTTAGTAGATATTTTATTACACTTGTTCAGATGTCTCACCACTCATGCTCTCCCAGCTGCTCCCAGGACGCCCATCACAACCACTTGTTTTGGGCCTGCCCAAAAGTAAACACCTTTTGGCGTAACATTTCTATGGAATTAGTGACTATATTTGGGACAAATTTTACTTTTAATTGGGATGAACTCCTCTTTGGTCCATTACATGCAAAGCCCACAAACATGAACACAAGTTACTCATTTGGAATATTGAGTGTAGCTGCTAGAAAAGCAATTACAAAGAAATGGCTTCAGTCAGACAGACCATCTACAGAGGACTGATATGATGTCATCTACAGAGGACTGATATGATGTCATCTACAGAGGACTGAAGTGATGTCATCTAAAGAGGACTGATATGATGTCATCTACAGAGGACTGAAGTGATGTTATCTATAGAGGACTGATGTGATGTCATCTACAGAGGCCTGATATGATGTCATCTACAGAGGACTGAAGTGATGTCATCTACAGAGGACTGTTGTGATGTATTTTATGACATTTTTGTGATGGAAAGAATCACTTTCTCCATGAGCAGGTTGAGGAAACTAAATTTGAGGAAATTTAGGAGAAGTGGAAATTGTAAATTTCCCAAAAAAGTCCTTCTTTTGTTTAAATTTATGTCAGTATGGCTTTTGTACTTTTTTCTTTTTTCCTTTTATCTCAAATGGAAAAACACCCCAAGTTCCATTTTTGTGTTACATAATCACTATGTGAAGTGCAGAAAAGATGGATCACTTTGTAAAAGTCTCTAAATGAAGATGATTACATAAAATTGATGTTAATACACGATTCGGAATAAAAACATAAAAAAGAAAAACAAAATCTACAACAAAAGCAACTGCTCGTAGGTTTTTGTGACGAACCTGAAGGATGTCACCTTATTAGTGTTCTACATACGTAAAAGACAAAGAGAAAAGTTAATATGAGATTTAAAAGGTTTGCTAATTTTATCCATCCATTCCATTCCCTCCATTATCCAAACCGCTTATCCTGCTCTCAGGGTCACGGGGATTCTGGAGCCTATAACAGCTGTCATTGGGCAGTAGGCGTTGGAGAAACCCTGGACAGGCCAACAGTCCATCACAGGGCCGAGATGTGCAAAATTTAAATGACCAAAAAAAAAAATACATATGTGTCTTTATGGAGCAATCTGACTGACTCAGAATAGTTGTTCATGTTTCAGGTTTTCAGCAGGGTGACAGGTAGGGGATGTTTTGGAGAAGTTCCAGGATTGATTTTATATAGACTGATAATACAATATAGACCGATTATATATATATATATATATATATATATATATATATAATATATATATATAGACTGTTTATGTATAGACTGATTATATATAGGCTGATTATATGCAGATTGATTATATATAGACTGATTTTATATAGACTGATTGTATATAGGCTGATTATATATAGGCTGATTTTATATAGACTGATTATATATAGACTGATTATATATAGACTGATTATATATAGACTGATTATATATAGACTTGCAACTGTATGGGGGACAAAATAAACAATAAAGCTGTTGACAGCATGACAGCAGGAAAACCCACAGCCACTTTGCTGTGCAGCAGCAGAGACAAACTACTCCATCCTTGTTGTCAGACAAGGGAGATCTGAATATTCTGTCTCTGTAAATCAACCGTCTCCCACCTAGGAGACGAACACACCCATACAATGAACACTCATACACACAAACCTGCACAACCAGGTGTGCACATATACGCAAAAACACTCATACACTGACACGTGAGTATTGATAAACATATTGTGGGCTGCTGCACATTTCAGGTCTAATGCAAAAGAAAAACCCCAAGCACAACTGCACTCCCGCCCCAAACCAGTTGCCCCGTTTGAACTGCTTACTGGTCTGTAAATTCCATCGACGTCCGTGCAGCCACACTCACTGGGCGGGACACATTTGTCTCCACTCAGGATCAGACCTGGGTTGCACACACAGCCCTCAACACAGGGTTGGTTGCAGGAAGCGTTGGAGCCAGAGGGGTTCTGACAGGTGGGCTGGGGGCAGGCGGGGCCACATGGTGTGTAGTGGCTCCCTGGGGGGCACTTCAGAGCTAGAGGATAGAGGAGGGGCAGATGGCAATGAGGACTGAAAGGGGTGAGGAGAGGTTAAAAGGGGAGGGTACATCTTCTGTATTATGGTTTCATTTTGAAATAAACAGCTTTAACGGTTTACAACTTTCAAGCTTTTCTGATAAAAGAGGGAACAATATGAATTTTATGACTGAAATATTCATATAGTTTACTTCGATTCCAGAAGTCAGTTGGACAAGTGGGAAACGATGACACAAAGATGTAGCACATGTACACATACTAACACATGTATGTGTCTTGTCACTGCTGTTTTCTTTATGCCCCCCCCCACACACACACTCACACACACACACACACACACACACACACACACACACACACACACACACACACACACTCACACACACACACACACACACACTCACAAACACACACACACACACACACACACACACACACTCTCTCACACACACACACACACACACACACACACACACACACACACACACACACACACACACTCACACACACACACATACACACACACACACACACACACACACACTCACACTCTCTCACACACACACACACACACACACACACACACACACACTCACACTCTCTCACACACACACACACACACACACACACTCACACTCTCTCACACACACACACACACACACACACACACACACACATACACACACACACACACACACACACACACACACACACACACAGCCTGATCAAACACACTCACGACAGAAGGTGTCATTCCTCCACGCGACGGGCACGCCAGCGGCAGCACACAAGTCAGCATAGCTCTCTACCGCCTGGCACAGAGCTGCTGCCTCTCCTCCCGTGGCACACATGTCATACACGCAGTTCTCAAAGTACGCACCAGGTGGCACTACAGCGTGGCACGGCTTGAAGATACCTGAGGTAAGAGAGGGAAGGTGAAGGAATTATGGTCAGTACAGCAACTGGCTGACTGGTGTTTTCCAGTCGCCGAGGAGAGGATGAAACAATTAAAATGTACATCTAAAATATAAAAACGAATGATTTTTTATAAATAGATAAAAAATAGATTAATAAATCTATTTATCATACTTAAATAAATGCTTTATAAATCAATATTTTATATTATATTTTATAAATAAATGAATAATAAAATTAATTAATTAATGTATACATTTTATCTGTAATATAAAAATAAATATTTGTATAATTAAAAAATTGACAATTTCTGAAAACTTTGTACGAAGATGTAGAACGACCGGGATTCACTACTACCCCAAACCACCGTGGGCGGTCAAATTGACGGCCGGTGTTTAAAATCTATATTGTGTAAAGATAAATACCCAGTGGAGATATTGATGTATTACACGTGTTAGTGTGTCTGTTATGAAACTAACTGACGCCAACATTAACATTTTAACAACTATAAGACTATTTTTAAACAATTTAAAATGGCCGCTGTCCAACGCCTGTAAATACTGCAAGGCCTCGGTGGTGGTCATGGTGCGTCTGTAACCAGACATGTTGGACATCATCACACATCAAGTTTAAACTATTTCTCTGCACTGGAGGGCGCTAGTGTGTTTCTAGGACACAGCAACAAACTTTACGAAGGAAATAATGCGACCAACACACACCATCACGGGCAAATTATGAGCGGCCATTTTGACCGCTCATGGTCGTTTTAGGTAGAGCTTATCATAACTATGTGTGTGTGTGTGTGTGTGTGTGTGTGTGTGTGTGTGCGCAATTGATCTAAAACTCATTTAAAATGCAAATATATATGCAGTTTTAGGAGAATTCTGGGAGCGGCAGGTCTGTATGTTTTTCTTCACAAAGTTATTAAAATAAAACAACTTTGAGAACCACCAAGACGGTCATAATGACGGTCTTGGTGGTTCTAGAGTTTCAGCATATTATCTGAAGGACAAATAACATGGTTTAACTGAAGGCTGAGTAAGCTGACTGAGCTTAAAGTCTTGCAAAACATGCACAAAACCAAATCCCTTGTTTTACAAAGCCATTTAAGTAGACTGAAATGGTTTCTCTTTCTGGAGAGTTGTAAAAGCTATTAATCTGATACAAGAGAATATAAATAAATCATCATTTTACACATAAAACATAATTAATTATAAATCAAATGCTGTATACATATTGAATTAAGTTGAAGTGAGACATACTACACTGTTCAATACCTTGATAATTAACAGCACTCTGTTTGGTTATCTGTCAGACACAGACAGAAACATACTGACCTGGAAGAGTCATGCTTATTGCTCTGTTGTGATGGACACAACACCAGCTGTGGTTACCACGTCTAACCCTGAAGTGTATTTTAAATATTGTGTGTGTGTTTGTCTTACCATTGGGATCAGTGATCATGCCACAACTTGTGGGCTTCATAGCCTCCTCCTCCACATCCTTATCACAGCCTTCTTGTCCTCCACCATTGGTACAGCTGTGGAGAACAGAGGGGTGGAGTGATTGGATAGAGGGATAGAGGACAACAAGGATAGAAGGATTAGCGTGGAAGAAACAATATGATAGACAAATCTCTTCTGTCTGATAGCACAAGGTTGTTCTCCGTTGTGTGTGCATGTGTGTGTTGGCATATAAGTGGATCTACGTGCAGCTTAAGCGTGCATGTTTGCTTCAAGCGTCACTCACTCCGGTCGTTCATCAGGAACCTGCCAGCTGTCTCCCAGCTCATTGGTGTTGGCGGCTGGTTTACCGTCTGGTTTGATGTTGTCATCATTGGGCTGGCCATTAAAGTTTCCTTCAAGGAGAGACAAGGGTTACAGGACAGGGTCAAAGTTGGGATTGATGCTTAACAAGTTCTCTGATAAATTCAGCTCAGTAGAGTCTTCTCTGTCAGCAGGTCCATGGGTCCAGTATGGAGCATGTGACAGTGTATATGCTCATGCTTTGTACATACTGCCAAGCTTTCTGGCACCAGCCCTTTAACAGGTTACTGTAAAACATCAGTTGAATAGTAATTATAGTCAGTATATAAAAACCTTACCACACAAGCCGCAGAGCAGGCCATTGTAGGAGGTGGGCAGAGTGACATCAGCATGGTGGTTGCCATCAAAACGCACCCTCAGGCCAAAGGTGGTCTCCAACACAACAAACTTTCCACTCAGGTAGACCTTAACTCCATTGCTCAAGGTTACTGGAGGAGTCATCAATGTTCCATTCACCTGGTAGAAGACACACAAAAACATCAACACGTGTGCTGAGTTTTGTTCTAGATACAGATTTGCTCATTTGTTAACAAACCACAAAGCAATCAAAGCTTGAAGAGCCCTCATATACGTATATCGAGCAAGAAAGACCAATCCCTCATAGTGCATCATTTCCCCTTCAAATATGATAACTTGCTCTCATATTCAAAAGAAATGTCTGGTGTATGAAATGTATTCACTATTTTATTTGTAGTTGTTTAATATAAAAGCAAGGATTGGTCTACCGCAGACAGCTAGGACAATAACAAGCCTGCTTTTCACCTGTACTCTTCGACCTTTGCCCAGGATGATGGCCGTCCCATAGACGTTGATCACCACAGCCCTTACATAAGACACCTTCTTGTTGCTTCCTCTGTGTTCGTTCTGGGTGTCCACGGTGAAGTAAGGCAAGCCAGAGGACTGGTTGCAGGGTTTGGTCAGGGTGTAAGAGCAGGCACCCATGTAGTGGTGTGTCTTTTTGTCAAAGGATATGTAGTGGGGGTCACCTGATACCGAGCAGATTCCTGTTCCTGCAGGAGGGGAGGGAGTTTAGTTTGTGTGATGTGTGATGATGTCAATGAGACATTTGGTAGACAGGTTGGTGCACTGGAAGTTGTCTTACCAAAATATATGCTCATATCTGCAAATGACATGTGTGTATATTCCATGTACACTAATGACACTCTGTAGTTTTAGTCGAAGAAGATAGTGTCAAATTTGTTTCTATGTCAGTTGTAGCCAGGTTTACACCGGAATGTGTCCACACTTCACAATGAATATGTTCCTGTTTGAAATCTCTGTTAAAGAACAGCGCACCACTACAACATGTCCACACAAAACATCTTCTGGTACAGTCAGTATTTGAATGGGATACACTTTCTACATATATTGTATAGGAAGAATCATTCAGTCCTACGAGTGCTCATCATATGTGTGTGTATAGTGTGTCATACCCAGAGGATGGCATCCGTATTCTCCATCTTGTAACTGACAGCTCTCGATGGCAGGGGCACAGCTTGTGTTGTGGCACTGGATCAGTCCTCCTCCCTGACACACACACTTCTTCTCACAGCCCTCCAGGTACCAGTCATCACCCACCTGACACACACACACACACACACACACACACACACACACACACACACACACACACACACACACACACACACACACACACACACACACACAATTCAGAAGAGGCGTCCATGTGTCTCAGCCAGGTCAGGTGGACCATCTAGGTCCAGAACTAACTTCAGCATCTTCTTTGAAACCAGTTCACCTGTCCCATGTTGTCTTCCTCTACCCTGTCTTTGCTTTTACCCTTTATGGTCTTATCAAATGAAGAACAAAGTCTACCACCAGAATTTTATTAAAACAATTCAAGCATTGTATAAGGGCAAGAATAAAAATAAATGTAACCATACCGAAGTCTTTCAGCCTGGAAAGAGGGACAAGACAGGGCTGCCCAACAATTCCATTGCTGTTTTTATTGAAGCATTAAGCCAGGGGATCATTCAGGATAAGAAATATTACAGGTATAAAAATGCTGGGTCAAGAACGTAACATTTCTCTATTTGCAGACAACATTTTAATTTACTTGTCAAACCCAGAGAGCTCAATTTTGGAATTACTGTAACTCTCATATAACGTTGGTCTTGTCTCAGGTTATAAACTGAATATTCCAAAGATTCAAATATTAAGTTTCTACTACTGGCTTAACCAGATCATAAGCTCTAAAGTCCAACTAAATTGGGAGTTGTATCACATGAGATATGTAGGAATAAACGCCTCAAAAAAATTAACAAAGTTGTATGCCTTAAACTTCAATTTGTTAAGTCATAAAATAAAGAAGGACATAAAAAGATGGAATTTAATTCCAATATTAAGTTTTGAGTCACGAATAGAGTCAGTAACAATGAATATCTTGCCTAAGGTGTTATGTTTGTTTCAAACTCTTCCAACTGAAATAACTGACAAACAATTCAATGAATGGGATAAATTAATATCGCAGTACATTTGGCAATGGTAAAACCCAAGGGTAAGATTTAACATTCTTCAGCTGGCAAAGAACAAGGGAGGACTTGCACTCCCCTGCCTAAAGGACTATTGTATATCGGTCCAACTGAGGATTTTGTTGTGTTGGTGCAATTCTGATTACCAAGCGAGATGGAAAGAAATTGAAGAAAACATGTCTGGGCCAGTTCCAATTCAGGCACAGATAGGGGATAAAAGACTAATTACAATAAGTGGTTTAATTTATCTCTGAAAACATGGCTAAATACTATCACTAAGAATGGTTGGTTTGAAGAGATAAGAATTCTGAGATAGTGCTCTCATGACCTCGACTTTACCCAAAAACAAATTAGACGCGAGTTATAAAGGATGGGCTAACCAGGGCCTCTCCTCATACTGAACCTTTTTTAATCAGGGGACGCTGAGCAATTTTGAGACATTGAAAAGACTACACTGGTTAAATAATAGTGACTTTTATAGATTTCTTCAGGTACGCCGTCACATTAACAGTTTTATGTTTGAGAGTCAAAAGATATTTGAAAATCATTTTTTGAAAGTTTTTGTTAGCGCCTATAGGACGGATTCTGGGCTTAAAATAATCTCTAGGCTATACAAGGGACTTCAGGGGATTATGATAGCAAGCACCTCCTACATAAAACAAAAATGAGAAAGGTAAACTAACCGTTCTATTCCAGAGGAAGTTTGGACATAATATTGCTAATCTTAACGGAGGATAACAAGCTCCTCCTCATGGAGAGTGTATGGCTGCAAGAGTCTTAGTAGATATTTTATTACACCTGCTCAGATGTCTCACCACTCATGCTCTCCCAGCTGCTCCCAGGACGCCCATCACAACCACTTGTTTTGGGCCTGCCCAAAAGTAAACACCTTTTGGCGTAACATTTCTATGGAATTAGTGACTATATTTGGGACAAATTTTACTTTTAATTGGGATGAACTCCTCTTTGGTCCATTACATGCAAAGCCCACAAACATGAACACAAGTTACTCATTTGGAATATTGAGTGTAGCTGCTAGAAAAGCAATTACAAAGAAATGGCTTCAGTCAGACAGACCATCTACAGAGGACTGATATGATGTCATCTACAGAGGACTGATATGATGTCATCTACAGAGGACTGAAGTGATGTCATCTAAAGAGGACTGATATGATGTCATCTACAGAGGACTGAAGTGATGTTATCTATAGAGGACTGATGTGATGTCATCTACAGAGGCCTGATATGATGTCATCTACAGAGGACTGAAGTGATGTCATCTACAGAGGACTGTTGTGATGTATTTTATGACATTTTTGTGATGGAAAGAATCACTTTCTCCATGAGCAGGTTGAGGAAACTAAATTTGAGGAAATTTAGGAGAAGTGGAAATTGTAAATTTCCCAAAAAAGTCCTTCTTTTGTTTAAATTTATGTCAGTATGGCTTTTGTACTTTTTTCTTTTTTCCTTTTATCTCAAATGGAAAAACACCCCAAGTTCCATTTTTGTGTTACATAATCACTATGTGAAGTGCAGAAAAGATGGATCACTTTGTAAAAGTCTCTAAATGAAGATGATTACATAAAATTGATGTTAATACACGATTCGGAATAAAAACATAAAAAAGAAAAACAAAATCTACAACAAAAGCAACTGCTCGTAGGTTTTTGTGACGAACCTGAAGGATGTCACCTTATTAGTGTTCTACATACGTAAAAGACAAAGAGAAAAGTTAATATGAGATTTAAAAGGTTTGCTAATTTTATCCATCCATTCCATTCCCTCCATTATCCAAACCGCTTATCCTGCTCTCAGGGTCACGGGGATGCTGGAGCCTATAACAGCTGTCATTGGGCAGTAGGCGTTGGAGAAACCCTGGACAGGCCAACAGTCCATCACAGGGCCGAGATGTGCAAAATTTAAATGACCAAAAAAAAAAATACATATGTGTCTTTATGGAGCAATCTGACTGACTCAGAATAGTTGTTCATGTTTCAGGTTTTCAGCAGGGTGACAGGTAGGGGATGTTTTGGAGAAGTTCCAGGATTGATTTTATATAGACTGATAATACAATATAGACCGATTATATATATATATATATATATATATATATATATATATATATATATATAATATATATATATAATATATATATATAGACTGTTTATGTATAGACTGATTATATATAGGCTGATTATATGCAGATTGATTATATATAGACTGATTTTATATAGACTGATTGTATATAGGCTGATTATATATAGGCTGATTTTATATAGACTGATTATATATAGACTGATTATATATAGACTGATTATATATAGACTGATTATATATAGACTTGCAACTGTATGGGGGACAAAATAAACAATAAAGCTGTTGACAGCATGACAGCAGGAAAACCCACAGCCACTTTGCTGTGCAGCAGCAGAGACAAACTACTCCATCCTTGTTGTCAGACAAGGGAGATCTGAATATTCTGTCTCTGTAAATCAACCGTCTCCCACCTAGGAGACGAGCACACCCATACAATGAACACTCATACACACAAACCTGCACAACCAGGTGTGCACATATACGCAAAAACACTCATACACTGACACGTGAGTATTGATAAACATATTGTGGGCTGCTGCACATTTCAGGTCTAATGCAAAAGAAAAACCCCAAGCACAACTGCACTCCCGCCCCAAACCAGTTGCCCCGTTTGAACTGCTTACTGGTCTGTAAATTCCATCGACGTCCGTGCAGCCACACTCACTGGGCGGGACACATTTGTCTCCACTCAGGATCAGACCTGGGGTGCACACACAGCCCTCAACACAGGGTTGGTTGCAGGAAGCGTTGGAGCCAGAGGGGTTCTGACAGGTGGGCTGGGGGCAGGCGGGGCCACATGGTGTGTAGTGGCTCCCTGGGGGGCACTTCAGAGCTAGAGGATAGAGGAGGGGCAGATGGCAATGAGGACTGAAAGGGGTGAGGAGAGGTTAAAAGGGGAGGGTACATCTTCTGTATTATGGTTTCATTTTGAAATAAACAGCTTTAACGGTTTACAACTTTCAAGCTTTTCTGATAAAAGAGGGAACAATATGAATTTTATGACTGAAATATTCATATAGTTTACTTCGATTCCAGAAGTCAGTTGGACAAGTGGGAAACGATGACACAAAGATGTAGCACATGTACACATACTAACACATGTATGTGTCTTGTCACTGCTGTTTTCTTTATGCCCCCCCCCCACACACACACTCTCACACACTCACACACACACACACACACACACACACACACACACACACACACACACACACACACACACACACACACACACTCATACACACACACACACACACACACACACACACACACACACACACACACACACACACACACACACACACACACACACAGCCTGATCAAACACACTCACGACAGAAGGTGTCATTCCTCCACGCGACGGGCACGCCAGCGGCAGCACACAAGTCAGCATAGCTCTCTACCGCCTGGCACAGAGCTGCTGCCTCTCCTCCCGTGGCACACATGTCATACACGCAGTTCTCAAAGTACGCACCAGGTGGCACTACAGCGTGGCACGGCTTGAAGATACCTGAGGTAAGAGAGGGAAGGTGAAGGAATTATGGTCAGTACAGCAACTGGCTGACTGGTGTTTTCCAGTCGCCGAGGAGAGGATGAAACAATTAAAATGTACATCTAAAATATAAAAACGAATGATTTTTTATAAATAGATAAAAAATAGATTAATAAATCTATTTATCATACTTAAATAAATGCTTTATAAATCAATATTTTATATTATATTTTATAAATAAATGAATAATAAAATTAATTAATTAATGTATACATTTTATCTGTAATATAAAAATAAATATTTGTATAATTAAAAAATTGACAATTTCTGAAAACTTTGTACGAAGATGTAGAACGACCGGGATTCACTACTACCCCAAACCACCGTGGGCGGTCAAATTGACGGCCGGTGTTTAAAATCTATATTGTGTAAAGA
The DNA here is from genome assembly GCF_029633865.1 of Lampris incognitus. NCBI lineage: Eukaryota > Metazoa > Chordata > Actinopteri > Lampriformes > Lampridae > Lampris > Lampris incognitus. The sequence continues at coordinate 33,357,319 of NC_079230.1, forward strand.
TAAATACCCAGTGGAGATATTGATGTATTACACGTGTTAGTGTGTCTGTTATGAAACTAACTGACGCCAAAATTAACATTTTAACAACTTTAATATTATTTTTCAAACAATTTAAAATGGCCGCTGTCCAACGCCTGTAAATACTACAAAGCCTCGGTGGTGGTCATGGTGCGTCTGTAACCAGACATGTTGGACATCATCACACATCAAGTTTAAACTATTTCTCTGCACTGGAGGGCGCTAGTGTGTTTCTAGGACACAGCAACGAACTTTACGAAGGAAATAATGCGACCAACACACACCATCACGGGCAAATTATGAGCAGCCATTTTGACCGCTCATGGTCGTTTTAGGTAGAGCTTATCATAACTGTGTGTGTGTGTGTGTGTGTGTGTGTGTGTGTGTGTGTGTGTGTGTGTGTGTGTGTGTGTGTGTGTGTGTGCGCAATTGATCCAAAACTCATTTAAAATGCAAATATATATGCAGTTTTAGGAGAATTCTGGGAGCGGCAGGTCTGTATGTTTTTCTTCACAAAGTTATTAAAATAAAACAACTTTGAGAACCACCAAGACGGTCATTATGACGGTCTTGGTGGTTCTAGAGTTTCAGCATATTATCTGAAGGACAAATAACATGGTTTAACTGAAGGTTGAGTAAGCTGACTGAGCTTAAAGTCTTGCAAAACATGCACAAAACCAAATCCCTTGTTTTACAAAGCCATTTAAGTAGACTGAAATGGTTTCTCTTTCTGGAGAGTTGTAAAAGCTATTAATCTGATACAAGAGAATATAAATAAATCATCATTTTACACATATAACATAATTAATTATAAATCAAATGCTGTATACATATTGAATTAAGTTGAAGTGAGACATACTACACTGTTCAATACCTTGATAATTAACAGCACTCTGTTTGGTTATCTGTCAGACACAGACAGAAACATACTGACCTGGAAGAGTCATGCTTATTGCTCTGTTGTGATGGACACAACACCACCTGTGGTTACTACGTCTAACCCTGAAGTGTATTTTAAATACTGTGTGTGTGTTTGTCTTACCATTGGGATCAGTGATCATGCCACAACTTGTGGGCTTCATAGCCTCCTCCTCCACATCCTTATCACAGTCTTCTTGTCCTCCACCATTGGTACAGCTGTGGAGAACAGAGGGGTGGAGTGATTGGATAGAGGGATAGAGGACAACAAGGATAGAAGGATTAGCGTGGAAGAAACAATATGATAGACAAATCTCTTCTGTCTGATAGCACACGGTTGTTCTCCGTTGTGTGTGCATGTGTGTGTTGGCATATAAGTGGATCTACGTGCAGCTTAAGCGTGCATGTTTGCTTCAAATGTCACTCACTCCGGTCGTTCATCAGGAACCTGCCAGCTGTCTCCCAGCTCATTGGTGTTGGCGGCTGGTTTACCGTCTGGTTTGATGTTGTCATCATTGGGCTGGCCATTAAAGTTTCCTTCAAGGAGAGACAAGGGTTACAGGACAGGGTCAAAGTTGGGATTGATGCTTAACAAGCTCTCTGATAAATTCAGCTCGGTAGAGTCTTCTCTGTCAGCAGGTCCATGGGTCCAGTATGGAGCATGTGACAGTGTATATGCTCATGCTTTGTACATACTGCCAAGCTTTCTGGCACCAGCCCTTTAACAGGTTACTGTAAAACATCAGTTGAATAGTAATTATAGTCAGTATATAAAAACCTTACCACACAAGCCGCAGAGCAGGCCATTGTAGGAGGTGGGCAGAGTGACATCAGCATGGTGGTTGCCATCAAAACGCACCCTCAGGCCAAAGGTGGTCTCCAACACAACAAACTTTCCACTCAGGTAGACCTTAACTCCATTGCTCAAGGTTACTGGAGGAGTCATCAATGTTCCATTCACCTGGTAGAAGACACACAAAAACATCAACACGTGTGCTGAGTTTTGTTCTAGATACAGATTTGCTCATTTGTTAACAAACCACAAAGCAATCAAAGCTTGAAGAGCCCTCATATATATTGAGCAAGAAAGACCAATCCCTCATAGTGCATCATTTCCCCTTCAAATATGATAACTTGCTCTCATATTCAAAAGAAATATGTCTGGTGTATGAAATGTATTCACTATTTTATTTGTAGTTGTTTAATACAAAAGCAAGGATTGGTCTACCGCAGACAGCTAGGACAATAACAAGCCTGCTTCTCACCTGTACTCTTCGACCTTTGCCAAGGATGATGGCCGTCCCATAGACGTTGATCACCACAGCCCTTACATAAGACACCTTCTTGTTGCTTCCTCTGTGTTCGTTCTGGGTGTCCACGGTGAAGTAAGGCAAGCCAGAGGACTGGTTGCAGGGTTTGGTCAGGGTGTAAGAGCAGGCACCCATGTAATGGTGTGTCTTTTTGTCAAAGGATATGTAGTGGGGGTCACCTGATACCGAGCAGATTCCTGTTCCTGCAGGAGGGGAGGGAGTTTAGTTTGTGTGATGTGTGATGATGTCAATGAGACATTTGGTAGACAGGTTGGTGCACTGGAAGTTGTCTTACCAACATATATGCTCATATCTGCAAATGACATGTGTGTATATTCCATGTACACTAATGACACTCTGTAGTTTTAGTCGAAGAAGATCATCTTCTGGTACAGTCCGTATTTGAATGGGATACACTTTCTACATATATTGTATAGGAAGAATCATTCAGTCCTACGAGTGCTCATCATATGTGTGTGTATAGTGTGTCATACCCAGAGGATGGCATCCGTATTCTCCATCTTGTAACTGACAGCTCTCGATGGCAGGGGCACAGCTTGTGTTGTGGCACTGGATCAGTCCTCCTCCCTGACACACACACTTCTTCTCACAGCCCTCCAGGTACCAGTCATCACCCACCTGACACACACACACACACACACACACACACACACACACACACACACACACACACACACACACACACACACACACAACACAAACACAATTCAGAAGAGGCATCCATGTGTCTCAGCCAGGTCAGGTGGACCATCTAGGTCCAGAGCTAACTTCACCATCTTCTTTGAAACCAGCTCACCTGTCCCATGTTGTCTTCCTCTACCCTGTCTTTGCTTTTACCCTTTATGGTCTTATCAAATGAAGAACAAAGTCTACCACCAGACTTTTATTAAAACAATTCAAGCATTGTATAAGGGCGAGGATAAAAATAAATGTAACCATACTGAAATCTTTCAGCCTGGAAAGAGGGACAAGACAGGGTTGCCCAACAATTCCAGTGCTGTTTTTATTGAAGCATTAAGCCAGGGGATCATTCAGGATAAGAAATATTACAGGTATAAAAATGCTGAGTCAAGAACGTAACATTTCGCTATTTGCAGACAACATTTTAATTTACTTGTCAAACCCAGAGAGCTCAATTTTGGAATTATTGTAACTCTCATATAACGTTGGTCTTGTCTCAGGTTATAAACTGAATATTCCAAAGACTCAAATATTAAGTTTCTACTACTTGCTTAACCAGATCATAAGCTCTAAAGTCCAACTAAATTGGGAGTTGTATCACATGAGATATGTAGGAATAAACGCCTCAAAAAAATTAACAAAGTTGTATGCCTTAAACTTCAATCTGTTAAGTCATAAAATAAAGGAGGACATAAAAAGATGGAATTCAATTCCAATATTAAGTTTTGAGTCACGAATAGAGTCAGTAACAATGAATATCTTGCCTAAGGTATTATGTTTGTTTCAAACTCTTCCAAATGAAATAACTGACAAACAATTCAATGAATGGGATAAATTAATATCGCAGTACATTTGGCAATGGAAAAACCCAAGGGTAAGATTTAACATTCTTCAGCTGGCAAAGAACAAGGGAGGGCTTGCACTCCCCTGCCTAAAGGACTATTGTATATCGGTCCAACGGAGGATTTTGTTGTGTTGGTGCAATTCTGATTACCAAGCGAGATGGAAAGAAATTGAAGAAAACATGTCTGGGCCAGTTCCAATTAAGGCACAGATAGGGGATAAAAGACTAATTACAATAAGTGGTTTAACTTATCTCTGAAAACTTTGCAAAATACTATCACTAAGAATGGTTGGTTTGAAGAGATAAGAATTCTGAGATAGTGCTCTCACGACCTCGACTTTACCCAAAAACAAATTAGATGCGAGTTATAAAGGATGGGCTAACCAGGGCCTCTCCTCATACTGAACCTTTTTTAATCAGGGGACGCTGAGCAATTTTGAGACATTGAAAAGACTACACTGGTTAAATAGCAGTGACTTTTATAGATTTCTTCAGGTACGCCGTCACATTAACAGTTTTATGTTAGAGAGTCAAAAGATATTTGAAAATCATTTTTTGAAAGTTTTTGTTAGCGCCTATAGGACGGATTCTGGGCTTAAAATAATCTCTAGGCTATGCAAGGGACTTCAGGGGATTGTGATAGCAAGCACCACCTACATAAAACGAAAATGAGAAAGGTAAACTAACCGTTCTACTCCAGAGGAAGTTTGGACATAATATTGCTAATCTTAACGGAGGATAACAAGCTCCTCCTCATGGAGAGTGTATGGCTGCAAGAGTCTTAGTAGATATTTTATTACACCTGTCCAGATGTCTCACCACTCATGCTCTCCCAGCTGCTCCCAGGACGCCCATCACAACCATTTGTTTTGGGCCTGCCCAAAAGTAAACACCTTTTGGCGTAACATTTCTATGGAATTAGTGACTATATTTGGGACAAATTTTACTTTTAATTGGGATGAACTCCTCTTTGGTCCATTACATGCAAAGCCCACAAACATGAACACGAGTTACTCATTTGGAATATTAAGTGTAGCTGCTAGAAAAGCAATTACAAAGAAATGGCTTCAGTCAGACAGACCATCTACAGAGGACTGATATGATGTCATCTACGGAGGACCGATATGATGTCATCTACAGAGGACTGAAGTGATGTCATCTAAAGAGGACTGATATGATGTCATCTACAGAGGACTGAAGTGATGTTATCTATAGAGGACTGATGTGATGTGATTATATATAGACTGATTATATATAGACTTGCAACTGTATGGGGGACAAAATAAACAATAAAGCTGTTGACAGCATGACAGCAGGAAAATCCACAGCCACTTTGCTGTGCAGCAGCAGAGACAAACTACTCCATCCTTGTTGTCAGACAAGGGAGATCTGAATATTCTGTCTCTGTAAATCAACCGTCTCCCACCTAGGAGACGAACACACCCATACAATGAACACTCATACACACAAACCTGCACAACCAGGCGTGCACATATACGCAAAAACACTCATACACTGACACGTGAGTATTGATAAACATATTGTGGGCTGCTGCACATTTCAGGTCTAATGCAAAAGAAAAACCCCAAGCACAACTGCACTCCCGCCCCAAACCAGTTGCCCCGTTTGAACTGCTTACTGGTCTGTAAATTCCATCGACGTCCGTGCAGCCACACTCACTGGGCGGGACACATTTGTCTCCACTCAGGATCAGACCTGGGGTGCACACACAGCCCTCAACACAGGGTTGGTTGCAGGAAGTGTTGGAGCCAGAGGGGTTCTGACAGGTGGGCTGGGGGCAGGCGGGGCCACATGGTGTGTAGTGGCTCCCTGGGGGGCACTTCAGAGCTAGAGGATAGAGGAGGGGCAGATGGCAATGAGGACTGAAAGGGGTGAGGAGAGGTTAAAAGGGGAGGGTACATCTTCTGTATTATGGTTTCATTTTGAAATAAACAGCTTTAACGGTTTACAACTTTCAAGCTTTTCTGATAAAAGAGGGAACAATATGAATTTTATGACTGAAATATTCATATAGTTTACTTCGATTCCAGAAGTCAGTTGGACAAGTGGGAAACGATGACACAAAGATGTAGCACATGTACACATACTAACACATGTATGTGTCTTGTCACTGCTGTTTTCTTTATGCCCCCCCCACACACACACACTCACACACACACACACACACACACACACACACTCACACACACACACACTCACACACACTCACAAACACACACACACACACTCATACACACACTCATACACACACACACACACACACACACACACACACACACACACACACACACACACACACACACTCACACACACACACACTCACACACACTCACAAACACACACACACACACTCATACACACACTCATACACACACACACACACACACACACACTCACAAACACACACACACACACACTCACACACTCACACACACACACTCACAAACACACACACACACACACACACACACACACACACACACACACACACACACACACACACACACACACACAGCCTGATCAAACACACTCACGACAGAAGGTGTCATTCCTCCACGCGACGGGCACGCCAGCGGCAGCACACAAGTCAGCATAGCTCTCTACCGCCTGGCACAGAGCTGCTGCCTCTCCTCCCGTGGCACACATGTCATACACGCAGTTCTCAAAGTACGCACCAGGTGGCACTACAGCGTGGCACGGCTTGAAGATACCTGAGGTAAGAGAGGGAAGGTGAAGGAATTATGGTCAGCACAGCAACTGGCTGACTGGTGTTTTCCAGTCGCCGAGGAGAGGATGAAACAATTAAAATGTACATCTAAAATATAAAAACAAATGATTTTTTATAAATAAATAAAAAATAGATTAATAAATCTATTTATCATACTTAAATAAATGCTTTATAAATCAATATTTTATATTATATTTTATAAATAAATGAATAATAAATAACAAAATTAATTCATTAATGTATACATTTTATCTGTAATATAAAAATAAATATTTTTATAATTAAAAAATTGACAATTTCTGAAAACTCGAGGAGAGGATGAAACAATTAAAATGTACATCTAAAATATAAAAACGAATGATTTTTTATAAATAGATAAAAAATAGATTAATAAATCTATTTATCATACTTAAATAAATGCTTTATAAATCAATATTTTATATTATATTTTATAAATAAATGAATAATAAATAACAAAATTAATTCATTAATGTATACATTTTATCTGTAATATAAAAATAAATATTTTTATAATTAAAAAATTGACAATTTCTGAAAACTTTGTACGAAGATGTAGAACGACCGGGATTCACTACTACCCCAAACCACCGTGGGCGGTCAAATTGACGGCCGGTTTAAAATCTATATTGAGTAAAGATAAATACCCAGTGGAGATATTAATGTATTACACGTGTTAGTATGTGTGTTATGAAACTAACTGACGCCAACATTAACATTTTAACAACTTTAATATTATTTTTCAAACAATTTAAAATGGCCGCTGTCCAACGCCTGTAAATACTACAAGGCCTTGATGGTGGTCATGGTGCGTCTGTAACCAGACATGTTGGACATCATCACACATCAAGTTTAAACTATTTCTCTGCACGGGAGGGCGCTAGTGTGTTTCTAGGACACAGCAACGAACTTTACGAAGGAAATAATGCGACCAACACACACCATCACGGGCAAATTATGAGCGGCCATTTTGACCGCTCATGGTCGTTTTAGGTAGAGCTTATCATAACTGTGTGTGTGTGTGTGTGTGTGTGTGTGTGTGTGTGTGTGTGTGTGTGTGCGCAATTGATCTAAAACTCATTTAAAATGCAAATATAGTATATGCAGTTTTAGGAGAATTCTGGGAGCGGCAGGTCTGTATGTTTTTCTTCACAAAGTTATTAAAATAAAACAACTTTGAGAACCACCAAGACGGTCATAATGACCGTCTTGGTGGTTCTAGAGTTTCAGCATATTATCTGAAGGACAAATAACATGGTTTCACTGAAGGCTGAGTAAGCTGACTGAGCTTAAAGTCTTGCAAAACATGCACAAAACCAAATCCCTTGTTTTACAAAGCCATTTAAGTAGACTGAAATGGTTTCTCTTTCTGGAGAGTTGTAAAACCTATTAATCTGATAAAAGAGAATATAAATAAATCATCATTTTACACATAAAACATAATTAATTATAAATCAAATGCTGTATACATATTGAATTAAGTTGAAGTGAGACATACTACACTGTTCAATACCTTGATAATTAACAGCACTCTGTTTGGTTATCTGTCAGACACAGACAGAAACATACTGACCTGGAAGAGTCATGCTTATTGCTCTGTTGTGATGGACACAACACCACCTGTGGTTACTACGTCTAACCCTGAAGTGTATTTTAAATACTGTGTGTGTGTTTGTCTTACCATTGGGATCAGTGATCATGCCACAACTTGTGGGCTTCATAGCCTCCTCCTCCACATCCTTATCACAGTCTTCTTGTCCTCCACCATTGGTACAGCTGTGGAGAACAGAGGGGTGGAGTGATTGGATAGAGGGATAGAGGACAACAAGGATAGAAGGATTAGCGTGGAAGAAACAATATGATAGACAAATCTCTTCTGTCTGATAGCACAAGGTTGTTCTCCGTTGTGTGTGCATGTGTGTTGGCATATAAGTGGATCTACGTGCAGCTTAAGCGTGCATGTTTGCTTCAAGCGTCACTCACTCCGGTCGTTCATCAGGAACCTGCCAGCTGTCTCCCAGCTCATTGGTGTTGGCGGCTGGTTTACCGTCTGGTTTGATGTTGTCATCATTGGGCTGGCCATTAAAGTTTCCTTCAAGGAGAGACAAGGGTTACAGGACAGGGTCAAAGTTGGGATTGATGCTTAACAAGCTCTCTGATAAATTCAGCTCGGTAGAGTCTTCTCTGTCAGCAGGTCCATGGGTCCAGTATGGAGCATGTGACAGTGTATATGCTCATGCTTTGTACATACTGCCAAGCTTTCTGGCACCAGCCCTTTAACAGGTTACTGTAAAACATCAGTTGAATAGTAATTATAGTCAGTATATAAAAACCTTACCACACAAGCCGCAGAGCAGGCCATTGTAGGAGGTGGGCAGAGTGACATCAGCATGGTGGTTGCCATCAAAACGCACCCTCAGGCCAAAGGTGGTCTCCAACACAACAAACTTTCCACTCAGGTAGACCTTAACTCCAATGCTCAAGGTTACTGGAGGAGTCATCAATGTTCCATTCACCTGGTAGAAGACACACAAAAACATCATCACGTGTGCTGAGTTTTGTTCTAGATACAGATTTGCTCATTTGTTAACAAACCACAAAGCAATCAAAGCTTGAAGAGCCCTCATATATATTGAGCAAGAAAGACCAATCCCTCATAGTGCATCATTTCCCCTTCAAATATGATAACTTGCTCTCATATTCAAAAGAAATATGTCTGGTGTATGAAATGTATTCACTATTTTATTTGTAGTTGTTCAATACAAAAGCAAGGATTGGTCTACCGCAGACAGCTAGGACAATAACAAGCCTGCTTCTCACCTGTACTCTTCGACCTTTGCCAAGGATGATGGCCGTCCCATAGACGTTGATCACCACAGCCCTTACATAAGACACCTTCTTGTTGCTTCCTCTGTGTTCGTTCTGGGTGTCCACGGTGAAGTAAGGCAAGCCAGAGGACTGGTTGCAGGGTTTGGTCAGGGTGTAAGAGCAGGCACCCATGTAATGGTGTGTCTTTTTGTCAAAGGATATGTAGTGGGGGTCACCTGATACCGAGCAGATTCCTGTTCCTGCAGGAGGGGAGGGAGTTTAGTTTGTGTGATGTGTGATGATGTCAATGAGACGTTTGGTAGACAGGTTGGTGCACTGGAAGTTGTCTTACCAAAATATATGCTCATATCTGCAAATGACATGTGTGTATATTCCATGTACACTAATGACACTCTGTAGTTTTAGTCGAAGAAGATAGTGTCAAATTTGTTTCTATGTCAGTTGTAGCCAGGTTTACACCTGAATGTGTCCACACTTCACAATGAATATGTTCCTGTTTGAAATCTCTGTTAAAGAACAGCGCACCACTACAACATGTCCACACAAAACATCTTCTGGTACAGTCCGTATTTGAATGGGATACACTTTCTACATATATTGTATAGGAAGAATCCTTCAGTCCTACGAGTGCTCATCATATGTGTGTGTATAGTGTGTCATACCCAGAGGATGGCATCTGTATTCTCCATCTTGTAACTGACAGCTCTCGATGGCAGGGGCACAGCTTGTGTTGTGGCACTGGATCAGTCCTCCTCCCTGACACACACACTTCTTCTCACAGCCCTCCAGGTACCAGTCATCACCCACCTGACACACACACACACACACACACACACACACACACACACACACACACACACACACACACACACACACACACACACACACACACACACACACACACACACACACACACACACACAATTCAGAAGAGGCGTCCATGTGTCTCAGCCAGGTCAGGTGGACCATCTAGGTCCAGAACTAACTTCAGCATCTTCTTTGAAACCAGTTCACCTGTCCCATGTTGTCTTCCTCTACCCTGTCTTTGCTTTCACCCTTTATGGTCTTATCAAATGAAGAACAAAGTCTACCACCAGACTTTTATTAAAACAATTCAAGCATTGTATAAGGGCAAGAATAAAAATAAATGTAACCATACCGAAATCTTTCAGCCTGGAAAGAGGGACAAGACAGGGCTGCCCAAAAATTCCATTGCTGTTTTTATTGAAGCATTAAGCCAGGGGATCATTCAGGATAAGAAATATTACAGGTATACAAATGCTGGGTCAAGAACGTAACATTTCTCTATTTGCAGACAACATTTTAATTTACTTGTCAAACCCAGAGAGCTCAATTTTGGAATTATTGTAACGCTCATATAACGTTGGTCTTGTCTCAGGTTATAAACTGAATATTCCAAAGATTCAAATATTAAGTTTCTACTACTGGCTTAACCAGATCATAAGCTCTAAAGTCCAACTAAATTGGGAGTTGTATCACATGAGATATGTAGGAATAAACGCCTCAAAAAAATTAACAAAGTTGTATGCCTTAAACTTCAATTTGTTAAGTCATAAAATAAAGAAGGACATAAAAAGATGGAATTTAATTCCAATATTAAGTTTTGAGTCACGAATAGAATCAGTAACAATGAATATCTTGCCTAAGGTATTATGTTTGTTTCAAACTCTTCCAACTGAAATAACTGACAAACAATTCAATGAATGGGATAAATTAATATCGCAGTACATTTGGCAATGGTAAAACCCAAGGGTAAGATTTAACATTCTTCAGCTGGCAAAGAACAAGGGAGGACTTGCACTCCCCTGCCTAAAGGACTATTGTATATCGGTCCAACTGAGGATTTTGTTGTGTTGGTGCAATTCTGATTACCAAGCGAGATGGAAAGAAATTGAAGAAAACATGTCTGGGCCAGTTCCAATTCAGGCACAGATAGGGGATAAAAGACTAATTACAATAAGTGGTTTAATTTATCTCTGAAAACATGGCTAAATACTATCACTAAGAATGGTTGGTTTGAAGAGATAAGAATTCTGAGATAGTGCTCTCATGACCTCGACTTTACCCAAAAACAAATTAGACGCGAGTTATAAAGGATGGGCTAACCAGGGCCTCTCCTCATACTGAACCTTTTTTAATCAGGGGACGCTGAGCAATTTTGAGACATTGAAAAGACTACACTGGTTAAATAATAGTGACTTTTATAGATTTCTTCAGGTACGCCGTCACATTAACAGTTTTATGTTAGAGAGTCAAAAGATATTTGAAAATCATTTTTTGAAAGTTTTTGTTAGCGCCTATAGGACGGATTCTGGGCTTAAAATAATCTCTAGGCTATACAAGGGACTTCAGGGGATTATGATAGCAAGCACCTCCTACATAAAACAAAAATGAGAAAGGTAAACTAACCGTTCTATTCCAGAGGAAGTTTGGACATAATATTGCGAATCTTAACGGAGGATAACAAGCTCCTCCTCATGAAGAGTGTATGGCTGCAAGAGTCTTAGTAGATATTTTATTACACCTGTTCAGATGTCTCACCACTCATGCTCTCCCAGCTGCTCCCAGGACGCCCATCACAACCACTTGTTTTGGGCCTGCCCAAAAGTAAACACCTTTTGGCGTAACATTTCTATGGAATTAGTGACTATATCTGGGACAAATTTTACTTTTAATTGGGATGAACTCCTCTTTGGTCCATTACATGCAAAGCCCACAAACATGAACACAAGTTACTCATTTGGAATATTGAGTGTAGCTGCTAGAAAAGCAATTACAAAGAAATGGCTTCAGTCAGACAGACCATCTACAGAGGACTGATATGATGTCATCTACAGAGGACTGATATGATGTCATCTACAGAGGACTGAAGTGATGTCATCTAAAGAGGACTGATATGATGTCATCTACAGAGGACTGAAGTGATGTTATCTATAGAGGACTGATGTGATGTCATCTACAGAGGCCTGATATGATGTCATCTACAGAGGCCTGATATGATGTCATCTACAGAGGACTGAAGTGATGTCATCTACAGAGGACTGTTGTGATGTATTTTATGACATTTTTGTGATGGAAAGAATCACTTTCTCCATGAGCAGGTTGAGGAAACTAAATTTGAGGAAATTTAGGAGAAGTGGAAATTGTAAATTTCCCAAAAAAGTCCTTCTTTTGTTTAAATTTATGTCAGTATGGCTTTTGTACTTTTTTCTTTTTTCCTTTTATCTCAAATGGAAAAACACCCCAAGTTCCATTTTTGTGTTACATAATCACTATGTGAAGTGCAGAAAAGATGGATCACTTTGTAAAAGTCTCTAAATGAAGATGATTACATAAAATTGATGTTAATACACGATTCGGAATAAAAAATGTAAAAAAGAAAAACAAAATCTACAACAAAAGCAACTGCTCGTAGGTTTTTGTGACGAACCTGAAGGATGTCTCCTTATTAGTGTTCGACATACGTGAAGGACAAAGAGAAAAGTTAATATGAGATTTAAAAGGTTTGCAAATTTTATCCATCCATTCCATTCCATCCATTATCCAAACCGCTTATCCTGCTCTCAGGGTCACGGGGATGCTGGAGCCTATAACAGCTGTCATTGGGCAGTAGGCGTTGGAGAAACCCTGGACAGGCCAACAGTCCATCACAGGGCCGAGATGTGCAAAATTTAAATGACCAAAAAAAAAAAAATACATATGTGTCTTTATGGAGCAATCTGACTGACTCAGAATAGTTGTTCATGTTTCAGGTTTTCAGCAGGGTGACAGGTAGGGGATGTTTTGGAGAAGTTCCAGGATTGATTTTATATAGATTGATAATACAATATAGACCGATTATATATATATATATATATATATATATATATATATATATATATATATATATATATAGACTGTTTATGTATAGACTGATTATATATAGGCTGATTATATGCAGATTGATTATATATAGACTGATTATATATAGACTGATTTTATTTAGACTGATTATATAGAGATCAATTATATATAGACTGATTATATATAGGCTGATTATATATAGGCTGATTTTATATAGACTGATTATATATAGACTGATTATATATAGACTTGCAACTGTATGGGGGACAAAATAAACAATAAAGCTGTTGACAGCATGACAGCAGGAAAACCCACAGCCACTTTGCTGTGCAGCAGCAGAGACAAACTACTCCATCCTTGTTGTCAGACAAGGGAGATCTGAATATTCTGTCTCTGTAAATCAACCGTCTCCCACCTAGGAGACGAACACACCCATACAATGAACACTCATACACACAAACCTGCACAACCAGGTGTGCACATATACGCAAAAACACTCATACACTGACACGTGAGTATTGGTAAACATTTTGTGGGCTGCTGCACATTTCAGGTCTAATGCAAAAGAAAAACCCCAAGCACAACTGCACTCCCGCCCCAAACCAGTTGCCCCGTTTGAACTGCTTACTGGTCTGTAAATTCCATCGACGTCCGTGCAGCCACACTCACTGGGCGGGACACATTTGTCTCCACTCAGGATCAGACCTGGGGTGCACACACAGCCCTCAACACAGGGTTGGTTGCAGGAAGCGTTGGAGCCAGAGGGGTTCTGACAGGTGGGCTGGGGGCAGGCGGGGCCACATGGTGTGTAGTGGCTCCCTGGGGGGCACTTCAGAGCTAGAGGATAGAGGAGGGGGAGATGGCAATGAGGACTGAAAGGGGTGAGGAGAGGTTAAAAGGGGAGGGTACATCTTCTGTATTATGGTTTCATTTTGAAATAAACAGCTTTAACGGTTTACAACTTTCAAGCTTTTCTGATAAAAGAGGGAACAATATGAATTTTATGACTGAAATATTCATATAGTTTACTTCGATTCCAGAAGTCAGTTGGACAAGTGGGAAACGATGACACAAAGATGTAGCACATGTACACATACTAACACATGTATGTGTCTTGTCACTGCTGTTTTCTTTATGCCCCCCCCCCACACACACACACTCACACACACACACACACACACACACACACACACACACACTCATACACACACAGCCTGATCAAACACACTCACGACAGAAGGTGTCATTCCTCCACGCGACGGGCACGCCAGCGGCAGCACACAAGTCAGCATAGCTCTCTACCGCCTGGCACAGAGCTGCCGCCTCTCCTCCTGTGGCACACATGTCATACACGCAGTTCTCAAAGTACGCACCAGGTGGCACTACAGCGTGGCACGGCTTGAAGATACCTGAGGTAAGAGAGGGAAGGTGAAGGAATTATGGTCAGTACAGCAACTGGCTGACTGGTGTTTTCCAGTCGCCGAGGAGAGGATGAAACAATTAAAATGTACATCTAAAATATAAAAACAAATGATTTTTTTAAATAAATAAAAAATAGATTAACAAATCTATTTATCATACTTAAATAAATGCTTTATAAATCAATATTTTATATTATATTTTATAAATAAATGAATAATAAAATTAATTAATTAATGTATACATTTTATCTGTAATATAAAAATAAATATTTGTATAATTAAAAAATTGACAATTTCTGAAAACTTTGTACGAAGATGTAGAACGACCGGGATTCACTACTACCCCAAACCACCGTGGGCGGTCAAATTGACGGCCGGTGTTTAAAATCTATATTGTGTCAAGATAAATACCCAGTGGAGATATTAATGTATTACACGTGTTAGTGTGTCTGTTATGAAACTAACTGACGCCAAAATTAACATTTTAACAACTTTAATATTATTTTTCAAACAATTTAAAATGGCCGCTGTCCAACGCCTGTAAATACTACAAGGCCTTGATGGTGGTCATGGTGCGTCTGTAACCAGACATGTTGGACATCATCACACATCAAGTTTAAACTATTTCTCTGCACTGGAGGGCGCTAGTGTGTTTCTAGGACACAGCAACGAACTTTACGAAGGAAATAATGCGACCAACACACACCATCACGGGCAAATTATGAGCGGCCATTTTGACCGCTCATGGTCGTTTTAGGTAGAGCTTATCATAACTGTGTGTGTGTGTGTGTGTGTGTGTGTGTGTGTGTGTGTGTGTGTGTGTGTGTGTGCGCAATTGATCTAAAACTCATTTAAAATGCAAATATATATGCAGTTTTAGGAGAATTCTGGGAGCGGCAGGTCTGTATGTTTTTCTTCACAAAGTTATTAAAATAAAACAACTTTGAGAACCACCAAGACGGTCATAATGACCGTCTTGGTGGTTCTAGAGTTTCAGCATATTATCTGAAGGACAAATAACATGGTTTCACTGAAGGTTGAGTAAGCTGACTGAGCTTAAAGTCTTGCAAAACATGCACAAAACCAAATCCCTTGTTTTAAAAAGCCATTTAAGTAGACTGAAATGGTTTCTCTTTCTGGAGAGTTGTAAAAGCTATTAATCTGATACAAGAGAATATAAATAAATCATCATTTTACACATAAAACATAATTAATTATAAATCAAATGCTGTATACATATTGAATTAAGTTGAAGTGAGACATACTACACTGTTCAATACCTTGATAATTAACAGCACTCTGGTTGGTTATCTGTCAGACACAGACAGAAACACACTGACCTGGAAGAGTCATGCTTATTGCTCTGTTGTGATGGACACAACACCAGCTGTGGTTACCACGTCTAACCCTGAAGTGTATTTTAAATACTGTGTGTGTGTTTGTCTTACCATTGGGATCAGTGATCATGCCACAACTTGTGGGCTTCATAGCCTCCTCCTCCACATCCTTATCACAGTCTTCTTGTCCTCCACCATTGGTACAGCTGTGGAGAACAGAGGGGTGGAGTGATTGGATAGAGGGATAGAGGACAACAAGGATAGAAGGATTAGCGTGGAAGAAACAATATGATAGACAAATCTCTTCTGTCTGATAGCACAAGGTTGTTCTCCGTTGTGTGTGCATGTGTGTGTTGGCATATAAGTGGATCTACGTGCAGCTTAAGCGTGCATGTTTGCTTCAAGCGTCACTCACTCCGGTCGTTCATCAGGAACCTGCCAGCTGTCTCCCAGCTCATTGGTGTTGGCGGCTGGTTTACCGTCTGGTTTGATGTTGTCATCATTGGGCTGGCCATTAAAGTTTCCTTCAAGGAGAGACAAGGGTTACAGGACAGGGTCAAAGTTGGGATTGATGCTTAACAAGTTCTTTGATAAATTCAGCTCGGTAGAGTCTTCTCTGTCAGCAGGTCCATGGGTCCAGTATGGAGCATGTGACAGTGTATATGCTCATGCTTTTTACATAATGCCAAGCTTTCTGGCACCAGCCCTTTAACAGGTTACTGTAAAACATCAGTTGAATAGTAATTATAGTCAGTATATAAAAACCTTACCACACAAGCCGCAGAGCAGGCCATTGTAGGAGGTGGGCAGAGTGACATCAGCATGGTGGTTGCCATCAAAACGCACCCTCAGGCCAAAGGTGGTCTCCAACACAACAAACTTTCCACTCAGGTAGACCTTAACTCCATTGCTCAAGGTTACTGGAGGAGTCATCAATGTTCCATTCACCTGGTAGAAGACACACAAAAACATCAACACGTGTGCTGAGTTTTGTTCTAGATACAGATTTGCTCATTTGTTAACAAACCACAAAGCAATCAAAGCTTGAAGAGCCCTCATATATATTGAGCAAGAAAGACCAATCCCTCATAGTGCATCATTTCCCCTTCAAATATGATAACTTGCTCTCATATTCAAAAGAAATGTCTGGTGTATGAAATGTATTCACTATTTTATTTGTAGTTGTTCAATACAAAAGCAAGGATTGGTCTACCGCAGACAGCTAGGACAATAACAAGCCTGCTTCTCACCTGTACTCTTCGACCTTTGCCCAGGATGATGGCCGTCCCATAGACGTTGATCACCACAGCCCTTACATAAGACACCTTCTTGTTGCTTCCTCTGTGTTCGTTCTGGGTGTCCACGGTGAAGTAAGGCAAGCCAGAGGACTGGTTGCAGGGTTTGGTCAGGGTGTAAGAGCAGGCACCCATGTAATGGTGTGTCTTTTTGTCAAAGGATATGTAGTGGGGGTCACCTGATACCGAGCAGATTCCTGTTCCTGCAGGAGGGGAGGGAGTTTAGTTTGTGTGATGTGTGATGATGTCAATGAGACGTTTGGTAGACAGGTTGGTGCACTGGAAGTTGTCTTACCAAAATATATGCTCATATCTGCAAATGACATGTGTGTATATTCCATGTACACTAATGACACTCTGTAGTTTTAGTCGAAGAAGATAGTGTCAAATTTGTTTCTATGTCAGTTGTAGCCAGGTTTACACCTGAATGTGTCCACACTTCACAATGAATATGTTCCTGTTTGAAATCTCTGTTAAAGAACAGCGCACCACTACAACATGTCCACACAAAACATCTTCTGGTACAGTCAGTATTTGAATGGGATACACTTTCTACATATATTGTATAGGAAGAATCCTTCAGTCCTACGAGTGCTCATCATATGTGTGTGTTTAGTGTGTCATACCCAGAGGATGGCATCCGTATTCTCCATCTTGTAACTGACAGCTCTCGATGGCAGGGGCACAGCTTGTGTTGTGGCACTGGATCAGTCCTCCTCCCTGACACACACACTTCTTCTCACAGCCCTCCAGGTACCAGTCATCACCCACCTGACACACACACACACACACACACACACACACACACACACACACACACACACACACACACACACACACACACACACACACACACACACACACACACACACACAATTCAGAAGAGGCGTCCATGTGTCTCAGCCAGGTCAGGTAGACCATCTAGGTCCAGAACTAACTTCAGCATCTTCTTTGAAACCAGTTCACCTGTCCCATGTTGTCTTCCTCTACCCTGTCTTTGCTTTCACCCTTTATGGTCTTATCAAATGAAGAACAAAGTCTACCACCAGACTTTTATTAGAACAATTCAAGCATTGTATAAGGGCAAGAATAAAAATAAATGTAACCATACCGAAATCTTTCAGCCTGGAAAGAGGGACAAGACAGGGCTGCCCAAAAATTCCAGTGCTGTTTTTATTGAAGCATTAAGCCAGGGGATCATTCAGAATAAGAAATATTACAGGTATAAAAATGCTGGGTCAAGAACGTAACATTTCTCTATTTGCAGACAACATTTTAATTTACTTGTCAAACCCAGAGAGCTCAATTTTGGAATTATTGTAACTCTCATATAACGTTGGTCTTGTCTCAGGTTATAAACTGAATATTCCAAAGATTCAAATATTAAGTTTCTACTACTGGCTTAACCAGATCATAAGCTCTAAAGTCCAACTAAATTGGGAGTTGTATCACATGAGATATGTAGGAATAAACGCCTCAAAAAAATTAACAAAGTTGTATGCCTTAAACTTCAATTTGTTAAGTCATAAAATAAAGAAGGACATAAAAAGATGGAATTTAATTCCAATATTAAGTTTTGAGTCACGAATAGAGTCAGTAACAATGAATATCTTGCCTAAGGTATTATGTTTGTTTCAAACTCTTCCAACTGAAATAACTGACAAACAATTCAATGAATGGGATAAATTAATATCGCAGTACATTTGGCAATGGTAAAACCCAAGGGTAAGATTTAACATTCTTCAGCTGGCAAAGAACAAGGGAGGACTTGCACTCCCCTGCCTAAAGGACTATTGTATATCGGTCCAACGGAGGATTTTGTTGTGTTGGTGCAATTCTGATTACCAAGCGAGATGGAAAGAAATTGAAGAAAACATGTCTGGGCCAGTTCCAATTCAGGCACAGATAGGGGATAAAAGACTAATTACAATAAGTGGTTTAATTTATCTCTGAAAACATGGCTAAATACTATCACTAAGAATGGTTGGTTTGAAGAGATAAGAATTCTGAGATAGTGCTCTCATGACCTCGACTTTACCCAAAAACAAATTAGACGCGAGTTATAAAGGATGGGCTAACCAGGGCCTCTCCTCATACTGAACCTTTTTTAATCAGGGGACGCTGAGCAATTTTGAGACATTGAAAAGACTACACTGGTTAAATAATAGTGACTTTTATAGATTTCTTCAGGTACGCCGTCACATTAACAGTTTTATGTTTGAGAGTCAAAAGATATTTGAAAATCATTTTTTGAAAGTTTTTGTTAGCGCCTATAGGACGGATTCTGGGCTTAAAATAATCTCTAGGCTATACAAGGGACTTCAGGGGATTATGATAGCAAGCACCTCCTACATAAAACAAAAATGAGAAAGGTAAACTAACCGTTCTATTCCAGAGGAAGTTTGGACATAATATTGCTAATCTTAACGGAGGATAACAAGCTCCTCCTCATGGAGAGTGTATGGCTGCAAGAGTCTTAGTAGATATTTTATTACACCTGTTCAGATGTCTCACCACTCATGCTCTCCCAGCTGCTCCCAGGACGCCCATCACAACCACTTGTTTTGGGCCTGCCCAAAAGTAAACACCTTTTGGCGTAACATTTCTATGGAATTAGTGACTATATTTGGGACAAATTTTACTTTTAATTGGGATGAACTCCTCTTTGGTCCATTACATGCAAAGCCTACAAACATGAACACAAGTTACTCATTTGGAATATTGAGTGTAGCTGCTAGAAAAGCAATTACAAAGAAATGGCTTCAGTCAGACAGACCATCTACAGAGGACTGATATGATGTCATCTACAGAGGACTGATATGATGTCATCTACAGAGGACTGAAGTGATGTCATCTAAAGAGGACTGATATGATGTCATCTACAGAGGACTGAAGTGATGTTATCTATAGAGGACTGATGTGATGTCATCTACAGAGGCCTGATATGTCGTCATCTACAGAGGACTGAAGTGATGTCATCTACAGAGGACTGTTGTGATGTATTTTATGACATTTTTGTGATGGAAAGAATCACTTTCTCCATGAGCAGGCTGAGGAAACTAAATTTGAGGAAATTTAGGAGAAGTGGAAATTGTAAATTTCCCAAAAAAGTCCTTCTTTTGTTTAAATTTATGTCAGTATGGCTTTTGTACTTTTTTCTTTTTTCCTTTTATCTCAAATGGAAAAACACCCCAAGTTCCATTTTTGTGTTACATAATCACTATGTGAAGTGCAGAAAAGATGGATCACTTTGTAAAAGTCTCTAAATGAAGATGATTACATAAAATTGATGTTAATACACGATTCGGAATAAAAACATAAAAAAGAAAAACAAAATCTACAACAAAAGCAACTGCTCGTAGGTTTTTGTGACGAACCTGAAGGATGTCACCTTATTAGTGTTCTACATACGTAAAAGACAAAGAGAAAAGTTAATATGAGATTTAAAAGGTTTGCAAATTTTATCCATCCATTCCATTCCATCCATTATCCAAACCGCTTATCCTGCTCTCAGGGTCACGGGGATGCTGGAGCCTATAACAGCTGTCATTGGGCAGTAGGCGTTGGAGAAACCCTGGACAGGCCAACAGTCCATCACAGGGCCGAGATGTGCAAATTTAAATGACCAAAAAAAAAAAATACATATGTGTCTTTATGGAGCAATCTGACTGACTCAGAATAGTTGTTCATGTTTCAGGTTTTCAGCAGGGTGACAGGTAGGGGATGTTTTGGAGAAGTTCCAGGATTGATTTTATATAGACTGATAATACAATATAGACCGATTATATATATATATATATATATATATATATATATATATATATATATATATATAATATATAGACTGTTTATGTATAGACTGATTATATATAGGCTGATTATATGCAGATTGATTATATATAGACTGATTTTATATAGACTGATTTTATATAGGCTGATTATATATAGGCTGATTTTATATAGACTGATTATATATAGACTGATTATATATAGACTGATTATATATAGACTGATTATATATAGACTTGCAACTGTATGGGGGACAAAATAAACAATAAAGCTGTTGACAGCATGACAGCAGGAAAACCCACAGCCACTTTGCTGTGCAGCAGCAGAGACAAACTACTCCATCCTTGTTGTCAGACAAGGGAGATCTGAATATTCTGTCTCTGTAAATCAACCGTCTCCCACCTAGGAGACGAACACACCCATACAATGAACACTCATACACACAAACCTGCACAACCAGGTGTGCACATATACGCAAAAACACTCATACACTGACACGTGAGTATTGATAAACATATTGTGGGCTGCTGCACATTTCAGGTCTAATGCAAAAGAAAAACCCCAAGCACAACTGCACTCCCGCCCCAAACCAGTTGCCCCGTTTGAACTGCTTACTGGTCTGTAAATTCCATCGACGTCCGTGCAGCCACACTCACTGGGCGGGACACATTTGTCTCCACTCAGGATCAGACCTGGGGTGCACACACAGCCCTCAACACAGGGTTGGTTGCAGGAAGCGTTGGAGCCAGAGGGGTTCTGACAGGTGGGCTGGGGGCAGGCGGGGCCACATGGTGTGTAGTGGCTCCCTGGGGGGCACTTCAGAGCTAGAGGATAGAGGAGGGGCAGATGGCAATGAGGACTGAAAGGGGTGAGGAGAGGTTAAAAGGGGAGGGCACATCTTCTGTATTATGGTTTCATTTTGAAATAAACAGCTTTAACGGTTTACAACTTTCAAGCTTTTCTGATAAAAGAGGGAACAATATGAATTTTATGACTGAAATATTCATATAGTTTACTTCGATTCCAGAAGTCAGTTGGACAAGTGGGAAACGATGACACAAAGATGTAGCACATGTACACATACTAACACATGTATGTGTCTTGTCACTGCTGTTTTCTTTATGCCCCCCCCCACACACACACTCACACACACACACACACACACACACACAAACACACACACACACACACACACTCACACACACACACACACACAGCCTGATCAAACACACTCACGACAGAAGGTGTCATTCCTCCACGCGACGGGCACGCCAGCGGCAGCACACAAGTCAGCATAGCTCTCTACCGCCTGGCACAGAGCTGCCGCCTCTCCTCCTGTGGCACACATGTCATACACGCAGTTCTCAAAGTACGCACCAGGTGGCACTACAGCGTGGCACGGCTTGAAGATACCTGAGGTAAGAGAGGGAAGGTGAAGGAATTATGGTCAGTACAGCAACTGGCTGACTGGTGTTTTCCAGTCGCCGAGGAGAGGATGAAACAATTAAAATGTACATCTAAAATATAAAAAAAAATGATTTTTTATAAATAAATAAAAAATAGATTAACAAAACTATTTATCATACTTAAATAAATGCTTTATAAATCAATATTTTATATTATATTTTATAAATAAATGAATAATAAAATTAATTAATTAATGTATACATTTTATCTGTAATATAAAAATAAATATTTGTATAATTAAAAAATTGACAATTTCTGAAAACTTTGTACGAAGATGTAGAACGACCGGGATTCACTACTACCCCAAACCACCGTGGGCGGTCAAATTGACGGCCGGTGTTTAAAATCTAACAATTTAAAATGGCCGCTGTCCAACGCCTGTAAATACTACAAAGCCTCGGTGGTGGTCATGGTGCGTCTGTAACCAGACATGTTGGACATCATCACACATCAAGTTTAAACTATTTCTCTGCACTGGAGGGCGCTAGTGTGTTTCTAGGACACAGCAACGAACTTTACGAAGGAAATAATGCGACCAACACACACCATCACGGGCAAATTATGAGCGGCCATTTTGACCGCTCATGGTCGTTTTAGGTAGAGCTTATCATAACTGTGTGTGTGTGTGTGTGTGTGTGTGTGTGTGTGTGTGTGTGTGTGCGCAACTGATCTAAAACTCATTTAAAATGCAAATATAGTATATGCAGTTTTAGGAGAATTCTGGGAGCGGCAGGTCTGTATGTTTTTCTTCACAAAGTTATTAAAATAAAACAACTTTGAGAACCACCAAGACGGTCATTATGACGGTCTTGGTGGTTCTAGAGTTTCAGCATATTATCTGAAGGACAAATAACATGGTTTCACTGAAGGCTGAGTAAGCTGACTGAGCTTAAAGTCTTGCAAAACATGCACAAAACCAAATCCCTTGTTTTACAAAGCCATTTAAGTAGACTGAAATGGTTTCTCTTTCTGGAGAGTTGTAAAAGCTATTAATCTGATACAAGAGAACATAAATAAATCATCATTTTACACATATAACATAATTAATTATAAATCAAATGCTGTATACATATTGAATTAAGTTGAAGTGAGACATACTACACTGTTCAATACCTTGATAATTAACAGCACTCTGTTTGGTTATCTGTCAGACACAGACAGAAACATACCGACCTGGAAGAGTCATGCTTATTGCTCTGTTGTGATGGACACAACACCAGCTGTGGTTACTACGTCTAACCCTGAAGTGTATTTTAAATATTGTGTGTGTGTTTGTCTTACCATTGGGATCAGTGATCATGCCACAACTTGTGGGCTTCATAGCCTCCTCCTCCACATCCTTATCACAGTCTTCTTGTCCTCCACCATTGGTACAGCTGTGGAGAACAGAGGGGTGGAGTGATTGGATAGAGGGATAGAGGACAACAAGGATAGAAGGATTAGCGTGGAAGAAACAATATGATAGACAAATCTCTTCTGTCTGATAGCACAAGGTTGTTCTCCGTTGTGTGTGCATGTGTGTGTTGGCATATAAGTGGATCTACGTGCAGCTTAAGCGTGCATGTTTGCTTCAAGCGTCACTCACTCCGGTCGTTCATCAGGAACCTGCCAGCTGTCTCCCAGCTCATTGGTGTTGGCGGCTGGTTTACCGTCTGGTTTGATGTTGTCATCATTGGGCTGGCCATTAAAGTTTCCTTCAAGGAGAGACAAGGGTTACAGGACAGGGTCAAAGTTGGGATTGATGCTTAACAAGCTCTCTGATAAATTCAGCTCAGTAGAGTCTTCTCTGTCAGCAGGTCCATGGGTCCAGTATGGAGCATGTGACAGTGTATATGCTCATGCTTTGTACATACTGCCAAGCTTTCTGGCACCAGCCCTTTAACAGGTTACTGTAAAACATCAGTTGAATAGTAATTATAGTCAGTATATAAAAACCTTACCACACAAGCCGCAGAGCAGGCCATTGTAGGAGGTGGGCAGAGTGACATCAGCATGGTGGTTGCCATCAAAACGCACCCTCAGGCCAAAGGTGGTCTCCAACACAACAAACTTTCCACTCAGGTAGACCTTAACGCCATTGCTCAAGGTTACTGGAGGAGTCATCAATGTTCCATTCACCTGGTAGAAGACACACAAAAACATCAACACGTGTGCTGAGTTTTGTTCTAGATACAGATTTGCTCATTTGTTAACAAACCACAAAGCAATCAAAGCTTGAAGAGCCCTCATATATACTGAGCAAGAAAGACCAATCCCTCATAGTGCATCATTTCCCCTTCAAATATGATAACTTGCTCTCATATTCAAAAGAAATATGTCTGGTGTATGAAATGTATTCACTATTTTATTTGTAGTTGTTCAATACAAAAGCAAGGATTGGTCTACCGCAGACAGCTAGGACAATAACAAGCCTGCTTCTCACCTGTACTCTTCGACCTTTGCCAAGGATGATGGCCGTCCCATAGACGTTGATCACCACAGCCCTTACATAAGACACCTTCTTGTTGCTTCCTCTGTGTTCGTTCTGGGTGTCCACGGTGAAGTAAGGCAAGCCAGAGGACTGGTTGCAGGGTTTGGTCAGCGTGTAAGAGCAGGCACCCATGTAATGGTGTGTCTTTTTGTCAAAGGATATGTAGTGGGGGTCACCTGATACCGAGCAGATTCCTGTTCCTGCAGGAGGGGAGGGAGTTTAGTTTGTGTGATGTGTGATGATGTCAATGAGACGTTTGGTAGACAGGTTGGTGCACTGGAAGTTGTCTTACCAAAATATATGCTCATATCTACAAATGACATGTGTGTATATTCCATGTACACTAATGACACTCTGTAGTTTTAGTCGAAGAAGATTGTGTCAAATTTGTTTCTATGTCAGTTGTAGCCAGGTTTACACCTGAATGTGTCCACACTTCACAATGAATATGTTCCTGTTTGAAATCTCTGTTAAAGAACAGCGCACCACTACAACATGTCCACACAAAACATCATCTGGTACAGTCCGTATTTGAACGGGATACATTTTCTACATATATTGTATAGGAAGAATCATTCAGTCCTACGAGTGCTCATCATATGTGTGTGTATAGTGTGTCATACCCAGAGGATGGCATCCGTATTCTCCATCTTGTAACTGACAGCTCTCGATGGCAGGGGCACAGCTTGTGTTGTGGCACTGGATCAGTCCTCCTCCCTGACACACACACTTCTTCTCACAGCCCTCCAGGTACCAGTCATCACCCACCTGACACACACACACACACACACACACACACACACACACACACACACACACACACACACACACACACACACACACACACACACACACACACAATTCAGAAGAGGCGTCCATGTGTCTCAGCCAGGTCAGGTGGACCATCTAGGTCCAGAACTAACTTCAGCATCTTCTTTGAAACCAGTTCACCTGTCCCATGTTGTCTTCCTCTACCCTGTCTTTGCTTTCACCCTTTATGGTCTTATCAAATGAAGAACAAAGTCTACCACCAGACTTTTATTAAAACAATTCAAGCATTGTATAAGGGCAAGAATAAAAATAAATGTAACCATACCGAAGTCTTTCAGCCTGGAAAGAGGGACAAGACAGGGCTGCCCAAAAATTCCATTGCTGTTTTTATTGAAGCATTAAGCCAGGGGATCATTCAGAATAAGAAATATTACAGGTATAAAAATGCTGGGTCAAGAACGTAACATTTCTCTATTTGCAGACAACATTTTAATTTACTTGTCAAACCCAGAGAGCTCAATTTTGGAATTATTGTAACTCTCATATAACGTTGGTCTTGTCTCAGGTTATAAACTGAATATTCCAAAGATTCAAATATTAAGTTTCTACTACTGGCTTAACCAGATCATAAGCTCTAAAGTCCAACTAAATTGGGAGTTGTATCACATGAGATATGTAGGAATAAACGCCTCAAAAAAATTAACAAAGTTGTATGCCTTAAACTTCAATTTGTTAAGTCATAAAATAAAGAAGGACATAAAAAGATGGAATTTAATTCCAATATTAAGTTTTGAGTCACGAATAGAATCAGTAACAATGAATATCTTGCCTAAGGTATTACGTTTGTTTCAAACTCTTCCAACTGAAATAACTGACAAACAATTCAATGAATGGGATAAATTAATATCGCAGTACATTTGGCAATGGTAAAACCCAAGGGTAAGATTTAACATTCTTCAGCTGGCAAAGAACAAGGGAGGACTTGCACTCCCCTGCCTAAAGGACTATTGTATATCGGTCCAACTGAGGATTTTGTTGTGTTGGTGCAATTCTGATTACCAAGCGAGATGGAAAGAAATTGAAGAAAACATGTCTGGGCCAGTTCCAATTCAGGCACAGATAGGGGATAAAAGACTAATTACAATAAGTGGTTTAATTTATCTATGAAAACATGGCTAAATACTATCACTAAGAATGGTTGGTTTGAAGAGATAAGAATTCTGAGATAGTGCTCTCATGACCTCGACTTTACCCAAAAACAAATTAGACGCGAGTTATAAAGGATGGGCTAACCAGGGCCTCTCCTCATACTGAACCTTTTTTAATCAGGGGACGCTGAGCAATTTTGAGACATTGAAAAGACTACACTGGTTAAATAATAGTGACTTTTATAGATTTCTTCAGGTACGCCGTCACATTAACAGTTTTATGTTTGAGAGTCAAAAGATATTTGAAAATCATTTTTTGAAAGTTTTTGTTAGCGCCTATAGGACGGATTCTGGGCTTAAAATAATCTCTAGGCTATACAAGGGACTTCAGGGGATTATGATAGCAAGCACCTCCTACATAAAACAAAAATGAGAAAGGTAAACTAACCGTTCTATTCCAGAGGAAGTTTGGACATAATATTGCTAATCTTAACGGAGGATAACAAGCTCCTCCTCATGGAGAGTGTATGGCTGCAAGAGTCTTAGTAGATATTTTATTACACTTGTTCAGATGTCTCACCACTCATGCTCTCCCAACTGCTCCAAGGACGCCCATCACAACCACTTGTTTTGGGCCTGCCCAAAAGTAAACACCTTTTGGCGTAACATTTCTATGGAATTAGTGACTATATCTGGGACAAATTTTACTTTTAATTGGGATGAACTCCTCTTTGGTCCATTACATGCAAAGCCCACAAACATGAACACAAGTTACTCATTTGGAATATTGAGTGTAGCTGCTAGAAAAGCAATTACAAAGAAATGGCTTCAGTCAGACAGACCATCTACAGAGGACTGATATGATGTCATCTACAGAGGACTGATATGATGTCATCTACAGAGGACTGAAGTGATGTCATCTAAAGAGGACTGATATGATGTCATCTACAGAGGACTGAAGTGATGTTATCTACAGATGACTGAAGTGATGTTATCTATAGAGGACTGATGTGATGTCATCTACAGAGGCCTGATATGATGTCATCTACAGAGGCCTGATATGATGTCATCTACAGAGGACTGTTGTGATGTATTTTATGACATTTTTGTGATGGAAAGAATCACTTTCTCCATGAGCAGGTTGAGGAAACTAAATTTGAGGAAATTTAGGAGAAGTGGAAATTGTAAATTTCCCAAAAAAGTCCTTCTTTTGTTTAAATTTATGTCAGTATGGCTTTTGTACTTTTTTCTTTTTTCCTTTTATCTCAAATGGAAAAACACCCCAAGTTCCATTTTTGTGTTACATAATCACTATGTGAAGTGCAGAAAAGATGGATCACTTTGTAAAAGTCTCTAAATGAAGATGATTACATAAAATTGATGTTAATACACGATTCGGAATAAAAAATGTAAAAAAGAAATTCTGTCTCTGTAAATCAACCGTCTCCCACCTAGGAGACGAACACACCCATACAATGAACACTCATACACACAAACCTGCACAACCAGGTGTGCACATATACGCAAAAACACTCATACACTGACACGTGAGTATTGATAAACATATTGTGGGCTGCTGCACATTCCAGGTCTAATGCAAAAGAAAAACCCCAAGCACAACTGCACTCCCGCCCCAAACCAGTTGCCCCGTTTGAACTGCTTACTGGTCTGTAAATTCCATCGACGTCCGTGCAGCCACACTCACTGGGCGGGACACATTTGTCTCCACTCAGGATCAGACCTGGGGTGCACACACAGCCCTCAACACAGGGTTGGTTGCAGGAAGCGTTGGAGCCAGAGGGGTTCTGACAGGTGGGCTGGGGGCAGGCGGGGCCACATGGTGTGTAGTGGCTCCCTGGGGGGCACTTCAGAGCTAGAGGATAGAGGAGGGGCAGATGGCAATGAGGACTGAAAGGGGTGAGGAGAGGTTAAAAGGGGAGGGTACATCTTCTGTATTATGGTTTCATTTTGAAATAAACAGCTTTAACGGTTTACAACTTTCAAGCTTTTCTGATAAAAGAGGGAACAATATGAATTTTATGACTGAAATATTCATATAGTTTACTTCGATTCCAGAAGTCAGTTGGACAAGTGGGAAACGATGACACAAAGATGTAGCACATGTACACATACTAACACATGTATGTGTCTTGTCACTGCTGTTTTCTTTATGCCCCCCCCCCCACACACACACACACACACTCACACACACACACACACACACACACACAAACACACACACACACACACACACTCACACACACACACACACACAGCCTGATCAAACACACTCACGACAGAAGGTGTCATTCCTCCACGCGACGGGCACGCCAGCGGCAGCACACAAGTCAGCATAGCTCTCTACCGCCTGGCACAGAGCTGCTGCCTCTCCTCCCGTGGCACACATGTCATACACGCAGTTCTCAAAGTACGCACCAGGTGGCACTACAGCGTGGCACGGCTTGAAGATACCTGAGGTAAGAGAGGGAAGGTGAAGGAATTATGGTCAGTACAGCAACTGGCTGACTGGTGTTTTCCAGTCGCCGAGGAGAGGATGAAACAATTAAAATGTACATCTAAAATATAAAAAAAAATGATTTTTTATAAATAAATAAAAAATAGATTAACAAAACTATTTATCATACTTAAATAAATGCTTTATAAATCAATATTTTATATTATATTTTATAAATAAATGAATAATAAAATTAATTAATTAATGTATACATTTTATCTGTAATATAAAAATAAATATTTGTATAATTAAAAAATTGACAATTTCTGAAAACTTTGTACGAAGATGTAGAACGACCGGGATTCACTACTACCCCAAACCACCGTGGGCGGTCAAATTGACGGCCGGTGTTTAAAATCTAACAATTTAAAATGGCCGCTGTCCAACGCCTGTAAATACTACAAAGCCTCGGTGGTGGTCATGGTGCGTCTGTAACCAGACATGTTGGACATCATCACACATCAAGTTTAAACTATTTCTCTGCACTGGAGGGCGCTAGTGTGTTTCTAGGACACAGCAACGAACTTTACGAAGGAAATAATGCGACCAACACACACCATCACGGGCAAATTATGAGCGGCCATTTTGACCGCTCATGGTCGTTTTAGGTAGAGCTTATCATAACTGTGTGTGTGTGTGTGTGTGTGTGTGTGTGTGTGTGTGTGTGTGTGTGTGCAATTGATCTAAAACTCATTTAAAATGCAAATATATATGCAGTTTTAGGAGAATTCTGGGAGCGGCAGGTCTGTATGTTTTTCTTCACAAAGTTATTAAAATAAAACAACTTTGAGAACCACCAAGACGGTCATAATGACGGTCTTGGTGGTTCTAGAGTTTCAGCATATTATCTGAAGGACAAATAACATGGTTTAACTGAAGGTTGAGTAAGCTGACTGAGCTTAAAGTCTTGCAAAACATGCACAAAACCAAATCCCTTGTTTTACAAAGCCATTTAAGTAGACTGAAATGGTTTCTCTTTCTGGAGAGTTGTAAAAGCTATTAATCTGATAAAAGAGAATATAAATAAATCATCATTTTACACATAAAACATAATTAATTATAAATCAAATGCTGTATACATATTGAATTAAGTTGAAGTGAGACATACTACACTGTTAGATACCTTGATAATTAACAGCACTCTGTTTGGTTATCTGTCAGACACAGACAGAAACATACTGACCTGGAAGAGTCATGCTTATTGCTCTGCTGTGATGGACACAACACCACCTGTGGTTACTACGTCTAACCCTGAAGTGTATTTTAAATACTGTGTGTGTGTTTGTCTTACCATTGGGATCAGTGATCATGCCACAACTTGTGGGCTTCATAGCCTCCTCCTCCACATCCTTATCACAGTCTTCTTGTCCTCCACCATTGGTACAGCTGTGGAGAACAGAGGGGTGGAGTGATTGGATAGAGGGATAGAGGACAACAAGGATAGAAGGATTAGCGTGGAAGAAACAATATGATAGACAAATCTCTTCTGTCTGATAGCACAAGGTTGTTCTCCGTTGTGTGTGCATGTGTGTGTTGGCATATAAGTGGATCTACGTGCAGCTTAAGCGTGCATGTTTGCTTCAAGCGTCACTCACTCCGGTCGTTCATCAGGAACCTGCCAGCTGTCTCCCAGCTCATTGGTGTTGGCGGCTGGTTTACCGTCTGGTTTGATGTTGTCATCATTGGGCTGGCCATTAAAGTTTCCTTCAAGGAGAGACAAGGGTTACAGGACAGGGTCAAAGTTGGGATTGATGCTTAACAAGTTCTTTGATAAATTCAGCTCGGTAGAGTCTTCTCTGTCAGCAGGTCCATGGGTCCAGTGTGGAGCATGTGACAGTGTATATGCTCATGCTTTGTACATACTGCCAAGCTTTCTGGCACCAGCCCTTTAACAGGTTACTGTAAAACATCAGTTGAATAGTAATTATAGTCAGTATATAAAAACCTTACCACACAAGCCGCAGAGCAGGCCATTGTAGGAGGTGGGCAGAGTGACATCAGCATGGTGGTTGCCATCAAAACGCACCCTCAGGCCAAAGGTGGTCTCCAACACAACAAACTTTCCACTCAGGTAGACCTTAACGCCATTGCTCAAGGTTACTGGAGGAGTCATCAATGTTCCATTCACCTGGTAGAAGACACACAAAAACATCATCACGTGTGCTGAGTTTTGTTCTAGATACAGATTTGCTTATTTGTTAACAAACCACAAAGCAATCAAAGCTTGAAGAGCCCTCATATATATTGAGCAAGAAAGACCAATCCCTCATAATGCATCATTTCCCCTTCAAATATGATAACTTGCTCTCATATTCAAAAGAAATGTCTGGTGTATGAAATGTATTCACTATTTTATTTGTAGTTGTTCAATACAAAAGCAAGGATTGGTCTACCGCAGACAGCTAGGACAATAACAAGCCTGCTTCTCACCTGTACTCTTCGACCTTTGCCAAGGATGATGGCCGTCCCATAGACGTTGATCACCACAGCCCTTACATAAGACACCTTCTTGTTGCTTCCTCTGTGTTCGTTCTGGGTGTCCACGGTGAAGTAAGGCAAGCCAGAGGACTGGTTGCAGGGTTTGGTCAGGGTGTAAGAGCAGGCACCCATGTAGTGGTGTGTCTTTTTGTCAAAGGATATGTAGTGGGGGTCACCTGATACCGAGCAGATTCCTGTTCCTGCAGGAGGGGAGGGAGTTTAGTTTGTGTGATGTGTGATGATGTCTATGGCCCTGTTTACACTTATTTTTAAAATGTGTTTTGGGAGGTCACATCACAAGTGAGACACATCGCTGTTCACACCTGTTTCTATCACAATAATAATAATAATAATAATAATAATGATGATGACGATAATAATAAGGATAATACAATAATAATGATAATGATAAGGATAATAAAAATAATGATAATAATGATAATGATGATAATGGTAATGGCAATAATGATAATAACAATAATAATAATAATGATGATAATGATGATAACAATGATAATAATATAATAACAATAATAATAATGATAATAATGATAATAATGACAATAATAATAATAATGATTATGATAATAATAATAATAATAATAATAAATTAAACTTATATAGCGCTTTTCTAACACTCAAAGTAGCTTTACAATAAACGGGGTGAAACAACACAACAGATAAACACAACACAACATAGAGGGGGGATGGGAAGGGGGGCTACGAGAGGAGAAGCGGCAGCCACACACGACGCCAGCAGTACTCTCCCACTAAACACACACAGAAGGGCAAGAAAAACACACAACAGCGGCACTGTTCGGTTCCCCCGGGGGGGGGGGGGGGCGGTGAACTCTCACACGTCTCAGATGCGTCCTGCTGACCACTTGAGATCATATTTTATTGCTCCAAAGAGGAAGAGGAAGAAGGTTTCCTGATACGTCCTTGTCGGGGACGCATCAGCAAGCATTAGTGTTTAGTCTAGAAAAGACATGTGGTCACATGTGTCCCAGACCACCCGGGCAAATGGTTTGAGTCACCGGTTCACAAAACGCTTTGGTGGTCGTCGACACTTGTATTGAGCGCTGTCCACTTGTGATCTGATCGCACAAAACGCATGTTAAAACCCGGTGTGGACGGGGTCACCGGGACGTTTGGTAGACAGGTTGGTGCCCTGGAAGTTGTCTTGCCAAAACGTTTGCTCATATCTGCAAAAGGCATGTGTGTACTCCATGCACACTATGACACGTTGTAGTTTTAGTGAAGGAAGACCCTGCAGAGTGTGTGTCAGCTGCAGCCAGCTTACAGCTGTGTGTGTCCACACACCACGAAGACTGTCCCTGTTCGAGACCTCTGTTAAAGAACAAACAGCACGGCACCACAACTCGTCCACACAAAGCATCTTCTGGTACAGTCAGCATCTGGATGGGACACACTTTCTTCACATATTGTGTAGGAAGAGTCTGTCAGTCCTACCAGTGCTCATCATATGTCTGTATAGTGTGTCACACCCATCATATGTGTGTGTCTACTGTGTCATACCCATCATATGTGTGTGTATAGTGTGTCATACTCATCATATGTGTGTGCATAGTGTGTCATACCCATCATATGTGTGTGTCTAGTGTGTCATACCCATCATATGTGTGTGTCTAGTATGTCATACCCAGAGGATGTGTCTAGTGTGTCATACCCAGAGGATGTGTGTGTCTAGTGTGTCATACCCATCATATGTGTGTGCATAGTGTCATACCCAGAGGATGTGTGTGTATAGTGTGTCATACCCAGAGGATGTGTGTGTATAGTGTGTCATACCCAGGGGATGTGTGTGTATAGTGTGTCATACCCAGAGGATGTGTGTGTATAGTGTCATACCCAGAGGATGTGTGTGTATAGTGTGTCATACCCATCATATGTGTGTGTATATTGTGTCATACCCAGAGGATGTGTGTGTATAGTGTGTCATACCCAGGGGATGTGTGTGTATAGTGTCATACCCAGAGGATGTGTGTGTATAGTGTGTCATACCCATCATATGTGTGTGTATATTGTGTCATACCCAGAGGATGTGTGTGTATAGTGTGTCATACCCAGAGGATGTATGTATAGTATGTCATACCCAGAGGATGTGTGTGTCTAGTGTGTCATACCCATCATATGTGTGTGTATACTGTGTCATACCCAGAGGATGTGTGTGTATAGTGTGTCATACCCAGATGATGTGTGTATAGTATGTCATACCCAGAGGATGTGTGTATAGTGTGTCATACCCAGAGGATGTGTGTGTCTAGTGTGTCATACCCATCATATGTGTGTGTATACTGTGTCATACCCAGAGGATGTGTGTGTATAGTGTGTCATACCCAGATGATGTGTGTATAGTATGTCATACCCAGAGGATGTGTGTATAGTGTGTCATACCCAGAGGATGTGTGTGTCTAGTGTGTCATACCCATCATATGTGTGTGTATACTGTGTCATACCCAGAGGATGTGTGTGTATAGTGTGTCATACCCATCATATGTGTGTGTATATTGTGTCATACCCAGAGGATGTGTGTATAGTGTGTCATACCCATCATATGTGTGTGTATATTGTGTCATACCCAGAGGATGTGTGTATAGTGTGTCATACCCAGAGGATGTGTGTATAGTGTGTCATACCCAGAGGATGTGTGTGTCTAGTGTGTCATACCCATCATATGTGTGTGTATAGTGTCATACCCAGAGGATGTGTGTGTATAGTGTGTCATACCCATCATATGTGTGTGTATATTGTGTCATACCCAGAGGATGTGTGTGTATAGTGTGTCATACCCAGAGGATGTGTGTGTCTAGTGTGTCATACCCAGAGGATGTGTGTGTCTAGTGTGTCATACCCAGAGGATGTGTGTGTCTAGTGTGTCATACCCAGAGGATGGCATCCATATTCTCCATCTTGTAACTGACAGCTCTGGATGGCAGGGGCACAGCTGGTGTTGTGGCACTGGATCAGTCCTCCTCCCTGACACACACACTTCTTCTCACAGCCCTCCAGGTACCAGTCATCACCCACCTGACACACACACACACACACACACACACACACACACACACACAGGATTCAGAAGAGGCGGCCATGTGTCTCAGCCAGGTCAGGTGGAGCATGTGGTCCAGAGCTAACTTCAGTTGTCTTCCTCCACCCTGTCTTTCCTCCCACCCTTTACTGCCCTGTCCATTGAAGTAAACCGTGGTGTGGTGTCTGCAGACTCTCTGCTCGGCGGTGTCGTACAGGTCGTACTCGGGTTACGAACAGCCGCCATTCGAACCCCCATACTTACCAACCCACTTCTGTAACACCTATCATTTAACAACGCTAGTTACACACCACCGTTCCTACTAACGGACGGACGGACGGACGGACGGACAGCTTTGCACGACGCTCGTACCCCAGGCCTCGTACCCCGGGCCTGGTACCCCGGACCTCGTACCCCGGGCCTGGTACCCCGGGCCTCGTACCCCGGACCTGGTACCCCGGGCCTGGTACCCCGGGCCTGGTACCCCGGGCCTCGTACCCCGGGCCTCGTACCCCGGGCCTCGTACCCCGGGCCTGGTACCCCTGGCCTGGTACCCTGGGCCTGGTACCCCGGGGTACATCTGCCAACAAAACTCCACCCATGGCACGGTAAGGCCCGCGGTGCAGCAGGGTGGCCTGCAGAGAGAGGGGCAGCGAGACCGGCGTCAGCACTGTTGCTTCTCTGAACTCTGACAGTCTCACACACCCGACATAAGAGCCCGGGTGTGGTCTTTGGGCTTGATACCGACATTGGACTTGAAATGATCTGGTTCTGACATCGACAGCAGTCACGCAGACCTGCACCATCTAGTTACATCACTTCTATTTCCATGTGTCACCATCATTACCGGGAATTACCCACCATGCATTTCAGGACCAACCCATCCCAACCGCGGGACTTGAGCTTCGTTACTTTTTGTCGGTCATTCAGTCATCCAAATGTCCCCATGTCTGGGGGCTATTAGTCCCCTGGGGGTAGAATAAAAGGGGAGCCAGGAACTCATCCAGGGCTACAGAGACGGCGGTAGCTGTGAGGTGATGAAGGCGCCGCATGACATCACACTCACCGGGTGGTAGGCTCCGCCGGCGTCCACACAGCCGCACTGCTGGAAGGGGACACACGTGTCGTCGCTGAGGATGAAGCCGGGGTCACACTGGCAGCCCTCCACACAGGCGTCCTGGCAGCCCGGCGGCCCGGCGACGCCCAGACAGGTCTCTGGACAGCCGCTCACACACAGGGAGTAGGAGCTGTTGGGGGGGCACGCCAGGGCTGGACCACACCAGGCACACGGGGAGACATGGATTAGTGGAGAGCGGACAGACGGAGGATTTGATGGATTAAGGAGTGTGCATGAAAGAGGGGGAGAGGGCAGATGGGCGGATGGGGAGGATGGATGGAGGAAGAAGAGGGCAGAGGGAGGAAGATGGGCCAGAGGGTTTGTAGCAGGGCAGGGAGAGGTGAGAGAGAAAACAACAGACAGGGTTACATCAAGATGTTGAGATTCAGCATTTACTGGACAGACAGTCTGCTTCCTCTGCTGAGGAAGACGTGCTGACGGCAGAGACGTGTCCTTTATTCAGCTTTCCACGCCGCCTGTGACACAAGACAACAGGCAGCGCCCTCAGACCAGCAGACTGACTAAGGGACAGGATTGGAGTTTGTACTCTTTGTTTTTGTCTCTGTTCACTTTGCTTTTCAGTCTTGAAGACACGGTGACGTTTCACCAGGTCCTCTGCTGGTGTTGGAAATGTCCGTCACAAGACGAGAGCAGAGACAGTCCATCACGGTGGTCCCGTCTCCTTTCTGGCTCCTGCTGCCGGTCTGAAAGCTGGACTCTCGAAAACGCTTTGTGTGGCTTTTTCTTTTTACAGAATTGTCCTTCATTCTCCACTCTTTTCACGGTGGCACCACCTCCAGCGCTGGACTTCTACATCCACAAGCTGGCCAGATAACAAGTCTCTTCACTTCCTCCTCTACTTCCTCCTACACTTCCTCCTCTAGTTCCTCCTCTACTTCCTCCTGTTTCCTCCTCTACTTCCTCATCTGGTTCCTCCTCTACTTCCTCCTACACTTTCTCCTACACTTCCTCCTGTTTCCTCCTCTACTAACTCCTGTTTCCTCCTCTACTTCCTCATCTGGTTCCTCCTCTACTTCCGCCTGTTTCTCCCTCTACTTCCTCCTCTGTTTCTCCCTCTACTTCCTCCTCTACTTCCTCCTCCAGTTCCTCCTCTGTTT
The DNA here is from genome assembly GCF_029633865.1 of Lampris incognitus. Classification (NCBI taxonomy): domain Eukaryota; kingdom Metazoa; phylum Chordata; class Actinopteri; order Lampriformes; family Lampridae; genus Lampris; species Lampris incognitus. The sequence continues at coordinate 33,394,549 of NC_079230.1, forward strand.
CCTCCTCTGCTTCCTCCTCTGGTTCCTCCTCTACTTCCGCCTGTTTCCTCCTCTACTTCCTCCTCTGTTTCCTCTACTTTCTCCTCTACTTCCACCTGTTTCCTCCTCTACTTCCTCCTCTGTGTCCTCCTCTAGGCAGACGGCACATCAGCTGTCTCTGGTGGTTTGCAGCTTGCTGGTCTTATGTATGGAGGTAGTCATGGAAACGTGACCATGTGGCATCTAAACACCTGCTCTCTGTAAAAAGATGGGAACATCCATAACATCTCACATGTCTGTCGCTTCGGAACTCGAAAGCGGGACTAACAGACGCCGAACCTTTTGTTTTGTTTTGTTTTGTTAACACCGATGTGTCATTTCAGCCGACTGCACCAGCAGCCAGCAGGGACAACACGGGGACAGTAGAGTCTCAACCACGGACACCACTTCAACCTCATGATGGCCACAGGGGTTGTGTTCTTTTGGCGTTTTGCTGTAGAGAAACTAGATTTAGCGGCACGGTGGCGCAGTGGTTAGCATGGTCGCCTCACAGCAAGAAGGTTCTGGGTTCGAGCCCCGGGGTAGTCCAACCTTGGGGGGCGTCCTCTGTGTGGAGTTTGCATGTTGTCCCTGTGTCTGTGTGGGTTTCCTCCGGGGGCTCCGGTTTCCTCCCACAGTCCAAACACATGGAGGTCAGGTGACTCACCCTACTAAACTGTCCCTAGGTGGGTGTGGGTGTGTGATGGCCTGGGTGTCCAGGGAGACACCCTGCCTGCCCCCCAGAGCCTACCCCAGCATCCCTGGGAGCAGCAGGGTGAGCGGTGCGGATCATGGATGGATGGATGGATGGATGGATGGATGGATGGATGGATGGATGGATGGATGGATGGATGGATGGATGGATGGATGGATGGATGGAGTAAGCAGGATTCCGGCTAATTAGAAACATCTGTGTGAGGTAACTGAAAACCTGCACTGATCTTCAGAACACACTTTGTCGTCCCTTCGCTGTCATGCACAAGTTAACTGACGAACGATGCGTCTGGTCTTCAAGTTTATCTCTCTGGTGCAACGTATTAACTGATATCTACAAAACCGTCTTTTGTACGTCCAAGCCAGGCTTTAGTTGTGCGGTTACCAGAAAAGCAGCAGAAGACATGGCCAACGTTATCTTAGTCACACAGCTCATTAACTGCTGTGTACAAGCTAACCATTTTGCGTACAAGAAACTTCAATTTTGGCAAACACTGGCCTCTGTTTATTTGATCAAGTTTATTTGATCAAGTTTATTTGATCAAGTTTATTTGATGACGCCACTAAGAACTTGGATAAATCACAGTTCCAGTCATCGCATGACTAGAAGAAGACACTTTTGCTCCTTTTCCACCACATGGTACCGACTCGACCCGACTTTTTTGTTTTCCATTGCTGGAAAGTTCCAGCACTTTGATAACTGTTACCACTTCTCTGGTACCACCTTTGTCAAGGTTCCAAAAAAACTGGAGCAGGGACCAAAATCAGTGCAGACCAGCTACACTAAGGGGTCCTGCTACGGTGATGGAAACCCCACTCTGCAAGTCGATTCGAGTCGAGCCGGTACCATGTAGGGGACAAGGGCCCTAAGTTATGCCAATGGTCATTCATAACACAAGCATTACATTTCGGGGGCAGGGGGTGGGGGTTGACATGGGAAAACCTTTGCCGGAACCAGAGTACCATGGGACTGTCCAGGTCTTTATCAGTGTGTAGTGTGTTGCTCAAGGGCCAAGGCACAAATATGTGGTACTGTTTTGATGTTTCAAAGGAATGCACAGATTTATTGGGAAACTGGAAAAAAAAGCTAGTCTTTGATGAACATCATCATCGGCAGTCACTCGGGGTCAAGTATGACCGTCCGACCCCTGGGTTCCTCTGGGTCTTCAGGTGGGTGTGGAGGCTGATCCTGGAGCCGCATAATGGGAGGACGCCTGTGTGCGACAGCTTTTTACGTGGAGTGGCTGATGCGCCTGCAGCCACCTCACGGTCCTTGGCAGGAGGTGGCCAGAGTCCAATGACATGGAGAAACAAGACGGTTGGGGAACACCCTCTGTTGCAGCCTTCATCCACCTTCACTGCCGTTGTGACTTGGACACATCTTCCACCGTTGAGGTCTTTGTTGGATCACACTTCATCTGGAACCTCCCCCTTGACCTGTCTGCCTTGGGTGACCCTACCAGGAGACGAGCTCTAGACGGCATAGCTCTTGGGATCATTGGTACACACAAGCTTCTCCACCACAACAAGGTAGAGATCCAGGAGAAGATGATGAACTTCTGATGAACTTACTACTGCGTGACAAGGTGACTGATAGGAGTTTCACCTTTGTTTGTCTACTTTTTTAATTTGTTGGATGCTAATATTTGATGCTATGCTTGTTTGAGTGTCAAGCGGATGATGCAGGAATGAAGCCTTTGGTAGGGGACTAATTAATTCCATGCTTGTAAATCACAGTAAAGACTTACGGCAAAAGGTTGGCGTCCTCCACTGGTGGACCTTGGCTCCTGCGCTTTGGCAGGCATCTGTGTAGGCTTGCAGCTGGTCGCACAGCACAAACTGTTGGCCGTTGAACTGGCACATGTCATACACACAGCTCCTGAAGAACGGCTGTGGGTCCACCACCCTGATGCACTCTCTACCGGAGGTAAAGACAGAAAAGCTCCTTAATCCACTCACTGATAAAGAGGAGAGGAGGGCAGCAGGGAGAGGGGAGAGGCTGTGTACATTCGACACATAATACAGCTAGGTTTGAATAGAAGAGGTCAGGTTACCGCTCCTGTATCATCCACGATAGGTGTATCTGATTAAGTGTTAGCATGTGTTGTAGAGATGTGCAAGAGAGAAAGAGGACAGGTCAAGAAACGATATGAAGGGTGAGCCACATCCAGTTCTGCAGCCATCATCTTCATCACACTGCAGGGTGTGAATGAGCTGATTAGAATAGTTTAGCCAGAGGACAACATGGTGTGAGTGTTGTGTAGCATGATGTGAGTGTTGTGCAGCATGGTGAGTGTTGTGCAGCATGGTGCGTGTTGTAAAACATGGTGCGAGTATTGTGCAGTATGGTGAGTGTTGTGTAGCATGGTGTGAGTGTCTGCTGACCTGAAGGGCCCTGCAGGGTCTTTGATCTTGCCGCATTTGTCTGGCTTCACCACCTCGGCCTCCAGGCTGGGGTCACAGTCAGGGTCAGGCTTGGTACCCGGTGTGCATCTGTTAAATATATCAACAGTGAACTGTGAGAGCTGTGTGTACTCCCCGTGTGTACTCCATATGTGTACTCCCCGTGTGGAGCTCGGGGTCACAGTAAAGGCTGACAACTTGCACATGTTACAGGGTCATTATTTGGAGATCTTCTCCAGGGGGAGTGTGTAAGGATATCACAACATCCCGCTGTGAAAGACCGCTGGATGGAGGTCGTACTGTACAGACAACACGAATGTGTGTTATTGTGTACACACCGTGGGAGTAGGACTTCAGAAAGATTAATTAAGTTCCACGTAAAACACCACATCATCACACAACTCTTACAGACCTCATGTTGTGTTCACACCAAACGCAAAGTCATTTTTTCGTGTGACGAGATTACATACATGTATAAATTACATACAATTTACATGCATTACCTGTAATGTCAGTGATGAATTACATACAAATTACATAGTGTGGCGAATTCTATTGGCGTGTTCCTGCTGGGAGTGGGGGGCTTCATTTGCATATTACCCACAATGCAGCTGAAGAGTGTTAATGTTTTGTGTTATATTGTATGCTGCGGCAAACCGTCAGGGCCTTCTAGGCCTTCGGTGAAGGCCCAAGACTCCACAGAAAAAGGAAAACACTTTCATAAATATAATCCAATCTTCTAATCAATCTGTTAATATCGCATTACGTTTCGGTTTCGGCTACACATACGAATTCGGGAGGCTCTGCTTGCAGTCTCTCGACCAAAAACATCCTCCAATCAGCTTTGTCCCTCTGTTGTGACCGTGTGAGAAGACTCCTCCTGCCAGCGCCTTCAGCATCTCGACTGAAGGTCTCCGCTATCTAAATACATTAGGCGTTACTACGGGATTGATAGATTACTCAACCAATCAGATTTTGACGTGTAGTGGATGGGCGTATTCTTTTATACTTGCCCAGCGTCATAGGGCCTTCGCTGCATACAGCCACGTGACCGACTGTTCAGCCAATCAGCAGCAGCTCCTAGGTCGCGGTAGTTGGTGGCTAATGTTAGCTAGCGTTTGTGTATTTGATTTAGTTAGCTAAGCTAGCTAGCCGTAAATGAGAGTAATGTCTCAAGGAGAAGTCGTGAATGATGTGGTGGCAGATTTATTAGTCACGCCATTTCCAAGACGATCGTTTGGGGAAAGCAAAGGATTGTGGAGGCGGGCAGACCGACCCCACAGGTAGCGGCTCCGACCCAACCGGGGAAGACGTATGTGCGGCGTTTCCAAGCCGGCACCTCCGAAAGGTACCCGGGGCTCCCTGGATCCGAGCAAAGCGGAGAACTGGTGCTGGGCGGGCCTGCTTCTCTCGTCAGAGAAGGGCTCACGGAACCACACAGGCTTCCACAACCTGGCTGGTCTTGTTTAAAAGCCAAAGGAGTGCTGTACGGCCGTGTGATGGACCGTTTCCTCCAGAGAGAAAGGAGAATGGGTTTTGTCTTCAAATAGACAACACTGCTGAGTCAAATGTATTTTGGTTTTTTGTTTTATTATTTTTTACAGCTAGTTGATCTGCTTAATGTTTGATTGTTTTTATGCCCAGCGGCCCGGCTGGGACGTGTTTGTTGAGTTTCTTGATAGCATATTTATATGCCCAGCAGGATTACTTCCAGTAAGGCTGTACGTTACACCATGTCGCCACACGATGTCGCTGTCATGAAAGGGAAAAGTGTCAAATAACGATGATGGTGATGAGTGTGATGATCAACACTTTTGCAACTAAAACATTGTAGCATGGCGATATGACGGCTGTCTTCAGGTAATTATGAGGAGGTGACGTCTCACCGAAGGCCTAGGTCTGAAACGCACAGTCCGCTACTGATTGTTTGATCTTGAATGGGGGCATACTTGTTACAGAAAGTGGGGATGTTGTGGAAGGTCATGGGGACGTTAGTAGGAGAGTTGTATTGGACAGCATGCCATTTCCCACCAGGGGTGTGAAGAGTAGGCAGATATGTAAGGTCGCTTCTGTGGCCATTCAAAGAGGGAGGCTGAGGCCAACACAAACCTATGTGTGTTACCACCAGCTTGTCTTACGGTCATTAAAAGCTTGCTGGTTAACTCTGAAAGGTTGGCTGAGGAGTCCATTACTTGACCACCTCACAATACATTACCTGTAAAGTCGGTGCAGAGATGTGAATAGACGCTAATTCGCGTGTAGTCACGCCGGGCGACGCAAATAACACAACGCGAATGGCACAAATACGCGAATTTCGCATCACTCGCGTATTTGCGCGAGTTGAAAATATGAAACTTGGGGCGTCCAGGTGGTGCGGCGCTCTAGTCCGTTGCCTACCAACACAGAGATCGCCGGTTTGAATCCCCCTGGTACCCCGGCTTGGTCAGGCGTCCCTACAGACACAATTGGTCGTGTCTGCGGGTGGGAAGCCGGATGTGGGTATGTGTCCCGGTCGCTACACTAGCGCCTCCTCTGGTCGGTCGGGACGCCTGTTCAGGGGGGAGGGGGAACTGGGGGGGAATAGCGTGATCCTCCCACGCGCCACGTCCTCCTGGTGAAACGCCTCACTGTCAGGTGAAAAGAAGCGGCTGGTGACCCACATGTATGGGAGGAGGCATGTGGTAGTCTGCAGCCCTCCCCGGATCAGCAGAGGAGGCGGAGCAGAGACCGGGACCGCTCGGAAGAGTGGGGTAATCGCCCGGATACAACTGGGGAGAAAAAGGGGAACATTCATTCAAGTTCAACTTGAATGAGAAATTCGCGTGACGCCGCATCGTGAAAGCCTATTAGCCTTGAGATTGCCCTGACGTCACCGACGTCCTGATGAGTCAGAAAGTGGAGGACAAGCTGATCTCCGTGGGTTTGCATACTCGATCCTGCGGCCAAACTTACGCAAGTAACGCAAATAAAAACAAATGATCCTGCAATCAAACTCGCGCACGTAGAGCGAGGTGAACATTCACTTCGCGTTTGGTGGGAATACACAATCACAGGGGTCCACACACCCCAGGACACGGGAGTGGGGGGGGGTCTGTCACGTGTATGTAGGGTTGTAGGGATGGCTCTAAGAGATGCCATTCCACAGAACTTTGGAGGAAATCAGGAAATTCCCAGATCGTGGTGAGCCGTGTCAGAGGAAGGCACTCACGAGTCATCCTCATCCTCCTCTGACTGCCAGCTGTTGCCGAAGTCGTTGACGTTCCCCACCAAGGTGCCGTCTGGTTTGGTGAAGTCGTTGTTTGGGTTGCCGTCATAGTCCCCACACAAGCCACACATGTTGTCGGAGTAGGAGCTGTGCAGGAGCAGAGAGACAGGGGTAGAAGTTAACAGAGGAGAGGTTCTGAAGCAGCCCAGAGACCACGTCAGGAGGAGCTGTGCAGGAGCAGAGAGACAGGGGTAGAAGTTAACAGAGGAGAGGTTCTGAAGCAGCCCAGAGACCACGTCAGTAGGAGCTGTGCAGGAGCAGAGAGACAGGGGTAGAAGTTAACAGAGGAGAGGTTCTGAAGCAGCCCAGAGACCACGTCAGTAGGAGCTGTGCAGGAGCAAAGAGACAGGGGTAGAAGTTAACAGAGGAGAGGTTCTGAAGCAGCCCAGAGACCACGTCAGTAGGAGCTGTGCAGGAGCAGAGAGACAGGGGTAGAAGTTAACAGAGGAGAGGTTCTGAAGCAGCCCAGAGACCATGTCAGCTGCTTTGGTACTTTATGGGAACATGCTGACAAGTCTTCGGGGGAAACTAGCACGGGCTGGCAGAGAGAAACCTGACAACCACAAGTATAAAGATGTTTGGTAGAAGATCTGTTTGTGTGACTTGTGGGGGGCTACAGCGGGAGCTACAGCGGGGGCTACAGGCTACAGCGGGGGCTACAGGCTTAACAGCGGGGGCTACAGCGGGAGCTACAGTGGGGGCTACAGGCTTAACAGTGGGGGCTACAGCGGGGGCTACAGTGGGGGCTACAGGCTACAGCGGGGGCTACAGGCTTAAAAGTGGGGGCTACAGGCTACAGTGGGGGCTACAGGCTACAGCGGGGGCTACAGGCTTAAAAGTGGGGGCTACAGGCTACAGTGGGGGCTACAGGCTTAAAAGTGGGGGCTACAGCGGGGGCTACAGTAGGGGCTACAGGCTTAACAGTGGGGGCTACAGTGGGGGCTACAGGCTACAGCGGGGGCTACAGGCTTAACAGCGGGGGCTACAGCGGGGGCTACAGTAGGGGCTACAGGCTTAACAGTGGGGGCTACAGTGGGGGCTACAGGCTACAGCGGGGGCTACAGGCTTAACAGCGGGGGCTACAGCGGGGCCTACAGTGGGGGCTACAGGCTACAGCGGGGGCTACAGGCTTAACAGCGGGGGCTACAGTGGGGGCTACAGGCTACAGCGGGGGCTACAGGCTTAACAGCGGGGGCTACAGCGGGGGCTACAGTGGGGGCTACAGGCTACAGCGGGGGCTACAGGCTTAACAGCGGGGGCTACAGCGGGGGCTACAGTGGGGGCTACAGGCTACAGCGGGGGCTACAGGCTTAACAGTGGGGCTACAGTGGGGGCTACAGGCTACAGCGGGGGCTACAGGCTTAACAGCGGGGGCTACAGGCTTAACAGTGGGGGCTACAGTGGGGGCTACAGGCTACAGCGGGGGCTACAGGCTTAACAGCGGGGGCTACAGCGGGGGCTACAGTGGGGGCTACAGGCTACAGCGGGGGCTACAGGCTTAACAGCAGGGGCTACAGTGGGGGCTACAGGCTACAGCGGGGGCTACAGGCTTAACAGCGGGGGCTACAGCGGGGGCTACAGTGGGGGCTACAGGCTACAGCGGGGGCTACAGGCTTAACAGTGGGGCTACAGCGGGAGCTACAGGCTTAACAGTGGGGGCTACAGGCTACAGTGGGGGCTACAGGCTTAACAGTGGGGGCTACAGTTGGGGCTACAGTGGGGGCTGCAGGCTTAACAACGGGGGCTACAGTGGGGGCTACAGTGGGGGCTACAGGCTACAGTGGGGGCTACAGGCTTAACAGTGGGGGCTACAGTGGGGGCTACAGTGGGGGCTACAGCGGGGGCTACAGGCTTAACAGTGGGGGCTACAGTGGGGGCTACAGGCTTAACAGTGGGGGCTACAGGCTTACTAGTGGGGGCTACAGTGGGGGCTGCAGTACCATCGCTCCTTGGGTTTCTTACACAGCTTTGAAGAGAACCTATTGACATGAAGATATAGACGGTGTCCTGCTTGTGACACATTATTCACATTCACGCTCCTTACTGTACAGTCAGAGCTAGCATCATATCCCCACCTCACTGCCGACTACAACACGCACATTCTGTACACACACACACACACACACACACACACACACACACACACACACACACACACCCCATGAAGTCCATTCTCATTCCATTTTAGTGCGCATTGTGTCATTACTGAGCCCACCTGGGCACGGAGATCTGCACGTAGTGGTTTCCATCCCAGCGCACCCGGAGGCCCCACGTGGTCTGCAGGGTGATGAACTGGCCCGCCAGGGACAAGGACACGTGAGGAGACGGGGAATGAGGCAGGGCCACCCGGAGCCCGTTTACCTACAAACAGGAGGCAGACGGAGGGAGGAGAGAAGACGGAGAGAGGAGAGAAGAGAACAGGGAGGAGAGAAGAGGGAGGAGAAAAAAGTGAGGAGAAGAGGGAGGAGAAAAAAGGGAGGAGAAAAAAGGGAGAAGAAGAGGTAGGCAAGAACAGGTAGGGGAGAAGAGGGAGGAGAGTAGAGTGAGGAGAGGAGGGAGGAGAGAGGAGAGAAGAGAACAGGGAGGAGAGAAGAGGGAGGAGAGAAGAGGAGAGAGGAGAGAAGAGAACAGGGAGGAGAGAAGAGGGAGGAGAGAAGAGGGAGGAGAAAAAAGGGAGAAGAAGAGGTAGGCAAGAACAGGTAGGGGAGAAGAGGGAGGAGAGTAGAGTGAGGAGAGGAGGGAGGAGAGAAGAGGAGAGAGGAGAGAAGAGAACAGGGAGGAGAGAAGAGGGAGGAGAGAAGAGGAGAGAGGAGAGAAGAGAACAGGGAGGAGAGAAGAGGGAGGAGAGACGAGGGAGTATAGAACAGGGAGGAGAGAAGAGAGGAGAGAACAGGGAGGAGAGAAGGGAGGAGAGAAGGGAGGAGAGAAGGGAGGAGAGAAGGGAGGAGAGAATAGGGAGGAGAACAGGGAGTAGTGAAGGGAGGAGAGAACAGGGAGGAGAACAGGGAGTAGTGAAGGGAGGAGAGAACAGGGAGGAGAGAATAGGGAGGAGAACAGGGAGTAGTGAAGGGAGGAGAGAACAGGGAGGAGAGAAGAGAGGGGAGAGAGGAGGGAGTCAGAACAGGGAGGAGAGAACAGGGAGTAGAGAGGAGAGAAGAGGGGGGACAAGAGGGAGTAGAGAAGGGAGGTGAGAAGAAGATGTAAAGGTTAGTAAAACATGAGGGTTTGGATCTCTGAGCTCCTGGAATATTGCAGGAGAGGATGAGACAAGCGTTCCTGCTGTAAAGCCAGTTTGATGTGGGAGGATGAAGCTGATGAATGTAGGGGAGGATTATGAGACGGCACAGAGAGTTATGACACATCACACAGAGAGAGTTATGACACAGCACACAGAGAGAGTTATGACACAGCACACAGAGAGAGTTATGACACAGCACAGTAAGAGTTATGACACATCACACAGAGAGAGTTATGACACAGCACACAGAGAGAGTTATGACACAGCACACAGAGAGAGTTATGACACATCACAGAGAGAGTTATGACACATCACACAGAGAGAGTTATGACACAGCACACAGAGAGAGTTATGACACAGCACACAGAGAGAGTTATGACACAGCACACAGAGAGAGTTATGACACAGCGCACAGAGAGAGTTATGACACAGCACACAGAGAGAGTTATGACACAGCGCAGAGAGAGTTATGACACATCACACAGAGAGAGTTATGACACATCACAGAGAGAGTTATGACACATCACACAGAGAGAGTTATGACACAGCACACAGAGAGAGTTATGACACAGCGCAGAGAGTTATGACACAGCACACAGAGAGAGTTATGACACAGCACACAGAGAGAGTTATGACACAGCGCAGAGAGTTATGACACAGCACACAGAGAGAGTTATGACACAGCACACAGAGAGTTATGACACAGCACACAGAGAGAGTTATGACACAGCACACAGAGAGTTATGACACAGCACACAGAGAGAGTTATGACACAGCACACAGAGAGAGTTATGACACAGCACACAGAGAGTTATGACACAGCACACAGAGAGAGTTATGACACAGCGCAGAGAGTTATGACACATCACAGAGAGTTATGACACAGCACAGAGAGTTATGACACAGCACACAGAGAGAGTTATGACACAGCACAGAGAGTTATGACACATCACAGAGAGTTATGACACATCACAGAGAGTTATGACACAGCACAGAGAAGTTATGACACAGCACAGAGAGTTATGACACAGCACACAGAGAGAGTTATGACACATCACACAGAGAGTTATGACACATCACAGAGAGTTATGACACAGCACAGTAAGAGTTATGACACAGCACAGAGAGAGTTATGACACATCACAGTAAGAGTTATGACACAGCACAGAGAGTTATGACACAGCACAGAGAGAGTTATGACACATCACACAGAGAGAGTTATGACACAGCACACAGAGAGAGTTATGACACAGCACAAAGAGTTATGACACAGCACAGAGAGAGAGTTATGACACAGCGCAGAGAGTTATGACACATCACACAGAGAGAGTTATGACACAGCACACAGAGAGAGTTATGACACAGCACAAAGAGTTATGACACAGCACAGAGAGTTATGACACAGCACAGAGAAGTTATGACACAGCACAGAGAAGTTATGACACAGCACAGAGAGTTATGACACATCACAGAGAGTTATGACACATCACAGAGAGTTATGACACAGCACAGAGAGAAGTTATGCAGCTGAGTCATCACCGCCTTGTGCAAACGTATGGACAGCACATGAAGACTAGAGATAGAGACAGATAACAAGGTGGAAATAATGACACAGAATATTTGTGGTATTTATGGTGTGTGTGTGTGTGTGTGTGTGTGTGTGTGTGTGTGTGTGTGTGTGTGTGTGTGTGTTTGTGGACAAAAGCACTGCAAAGTATGCAAGTTTTGTCTAGTTACAAGACTGATGGATTTTAAAGGTAATTTCCCAAAGTATTTGAAGTTTGTCTAGTGAGTTTCAGGAGCAGGACCACATCTCAACTGTACCACTTCCAGCCCTCCAGCTAACCCTCTCCTCCTCTTCTGCTCTTCTATTCTGCCCCCCCCCCCACCCCTTCTCTGTCTCTAGGCGGCACAGTGTCTCAGTGGTCAGCACTGTTCCTCACAGCAAGAAGGTTCTGGGTTCGAGCCCCAGGCCGTCCCAGGTCCTTTCTGTGTGGAGTCCAGATGTTCTCCCTGTGTCTGTGTGGGTTTCCTCCCACCATCAGAAAGACATGCATGTCAGGGTTACTACTCCTGCCCATGCCCCTGAGCCTGTGCTGTTCAGCACCGCAGTACAGCACGTGGTGTGCAGTACAGCATGTGGTGTGTAGTACAGCATGTGGTGTGTAGTACAGCATGTGGTGTGTAGTACAGCATGTGGTGTGCAGTACAGGATGTGGTGTGTAGTACAGCATGTGGTGTGCAGTACAGCATGTGGTGTGTAGTGGTGTGCAGTACAGCATGTGGTGTGCAGTACAGGATGTGGTGTGTAGTACAGCATGTGGTGTGCAGTACAGGATGTGGTGTGCAGTACAGGATGTGGTGTGTAGTACAGCATGTGGTGTGCAGTACAGCATGTGGTGTGTAGTACAGCATGTGGTGTGCTGTACAGCATGTGGTGTGTAGTACAGCATGTGGTGTGTAGTGGTGTGCAGTACAGGATGTGGTGTGCAGTACAGGATGTGGTGTGCAGTACAGCATGTGGTGTGCAGTACAGCATGTGGTGTGCAGTACAGCATGTGGTGTGTAGTACAGCATGTGGTGTGCAGTACAGGATGTGGTGTGCAGTACAGGATGTGGTGTGCAGTACAGGATGTGGTGTGCAGTACAGCATGTGGTGTGCAGTACAGGATGTGGTGTGCAGTACAGGATGGTGTTTTCCCAGTGCTTGTAAACCGGGTCTTCAGGTGAGGCAAGTGTCTGTGTAATCACCTTGCTATCCTACCTGGAGCACTTTAGGATGATGAACACATGACTCCATACTACTTTGTGTTTGTGAAAACGCGTCTTTACATAAAATGTTTGCTGGGATTATCAACTTCTAATGAATGTTTGTACTGGACAGGCATATTTTGGACATACTGACCATTGTCCTTCTGTTCTTCATCAGTGTGACAGTAATTCCATCAATGGTGACATAGAGCTTCTTAAGGTAGGAGACACCTGACACACCCCTCTCCTCATTCTTCCCCTCCACGGAAAACCATGGACCTGTACCCGAGAGGAGGAAAGGTTAAAGCAACACCTATATATTTATATTTACATACATACATACATACACATATATATGTGTGTGTGTGCGCGCGCGTGTGCATTGCATATATATATATATATATATATATATATATATATATGTGTGTGTGTGTGTGTGTGTGTGTGTGTGTGTGTGTGTATATATGTATGTATGTATGTATGTGTGTGTGACTTAGCACTCTGCTGACGATTTCAACACCAATGCCACACCAAATTGAACGAGAACAGTTAAACCTGCTGTATTTAGCTGTGGTGTGTGTGTGTGTGTGGGTGTGTGGTGTGTGTGTGTGTTTACCTGTGTTGTTCTTGCAGGCCCTGGCCAGTGTGTAGGTACAAGTGCCCATGAAGCTGTAGAACTTTTTGTCGAAGGTGGTGTAGTGAGGATCGCCTGAGACCACACAGTCCTGTGAGCCTTAAAGAGAGAGAAGAGCGTCATCAGCAAACTGCATACAGCTAAAACTAGTCCAGCCTACAGCAAAATACACACAGTAAATACACACTGATGTGTGGTGGCAGGGTGCTGGCGAGGTGCACCCGTCACACCCTTGTGCATTCCCTCAAAACCGGATCACAAGTAAGCCGTGTATTACGAAGATCACAAGTACACCAAAAGAGCTTGTATTTTATGTTTTGTATTTTATGTATTTTATGTTCATGTTTTGTTATGAAGTTGACAATCCAGTCTGCACACTGGCAGTAAGAGGATCTGGCTTGTTTTTCAGTACCACCTTGTCTCAGACATGTTGTGCGTTGTGTAAAGCGTCAAAAAGAACAAGAGGCAAGAGAGGGCTGTAGGTCATTATCCCCTCAACCATGACAAGAGAGCTGATGGAGAGGTAAGCCCTTGTTTGGTTTTAAGTTGTTATAATTGCTGAAGAACAACTGACATTTTAAAGGGAAGATTCAAAGACTTTCGGTCTTTCTGCAAAAGGGGCGGCACAAGAAAGAGACCTGCAGTTGTTCCTGATGCTTCCTGCTCTATATGGGGCAGCAGTGAGACAGAGCTCGTTTCAGTGTGATGTGTTGTGGCGTCATTCGGTGGCTGGGAAACTCCAGCCTGGCGGGGTTTCTACTCTAACCCACCCCAAACACACTACTCATCCTCGCTCTCTCGGCTAAGCTGAATCCCCGTTGGTGGAAATGACGTCCCACAACACGAGCACAGAAGACTTTATGGCCGATGATACAGATGTTTATGTGCAATGCACTCTTGTACATGTAGGCACTGTGAGCAGGAGAAAGTTGATTTCTCTGTCAACAAAGTACTGAGGACTCTGCCTCAATCCACTTCTGTACTGGTCCGTACTGATAACACATACACAAAGCCATCGGTGAAATCCCCTTCAACACGGGCATCTGCATCTTGTTCAAACTAAAAGGAAGAATAAAAATTGGTGAAGCACAGACTATGTACAAATGCTATGAATCAGCTGTAGGTGGCGCTGTTACAAATGTAACATTAATCCTAGAAACCCTATCTATCTATCCTGGGTCATGTCTGCATCAGGGGCAGGTGGGAACTGCTGGCCCCACTACACGTCACCAGTGCATGACATGATCGATAACTCAGTGTCACGAGCGACTTGTCTTTACTTCGTATCCAACATGTTGGTGTGACGTCGTCCTGTAGCTGTTGTGTGACGGTCGGTACTTCTACATTTCTATTTCTCCTACGTTTCTATTGGAAACTTGGATGTGACAGAAACTCCATTTAGCGGATTAGCCCGGGTAACAGACCTCAGCCCGTCAACGCTGCACGGAGGCAGAATATTTCTCTCTCGGCTAACGTTAACTCACATTTCCTGAAGCATGCTGAGTTGGAATAAGCCTCGTTTCTTCAGATATACTGAGATTAATTATCATTCACTTCGTCAAACACTTCAACCCTCTGAGGTGTGGCAGTAAAACTCGTAGTTGTGCTGCAGAGAGCGGCTAGTTGAACAGCGCCTCACTTGGTTGAAATGAACTGCGACAGATTGGAGACATATTACAGAGAATCGGACGGACACATTTGTACCATTAATTAACACGACTTTTAACATGAAGTTTGCAGGGTCCCGTTATTTTATCCATGAATCACTACACTATTAAGCTGCGAGGAAGCGAGAGAATCTTTCCCTCTACGGTTTAGGAAAGATGTGCTGTATTTATTTATTTATTTGTTTGTTACCTCGGGGCAGAAAATGAGGAAAGGTCTCTTTGCAGATGACCAGCACCCACCACAAGGTGGCACTCTTGGTGACCAACTACAAGGCCTATGCCAGACCTGTTACTGAGTCATGATGCAGTGCCAAAGACTCACACATCAGCAGGCTGGTTTGCAGAACACGTTAAACGGTGTGTAGTGTGTTTTACACTCAGCCAGCTCAGCTTATCTGATTTAAAATGTGGGGTTTGTGGGTCCGCCGTGGTGTAGCGGTCTAAGCATCGGCTTTGTGTCGGTCCAGTTGTCCACTGGGGACCACGGTTCGCGTCCCGGTCTCGTCAGATCCGACTATGGCCGGACTCAATGAAGCAGCAATCATTGGCAGCGCCCTCAGCAGGAGGGGGGCGGAATCGGCTTGTGTCCGTCACATGCGTGTGTGTGTGTGCGTGTGCGTGTGTGTGTGTGTGTGTGTGTGTGTGTGTGTGTGTGTGTGTGTGTGCGTGTGTGCGTGTGTGTGTGTGCGTGTGTGTGCGGGGGGAAAAAGCAGTGGTTCGGCCTGGAGTCGCCTTGTCACAGAGGTGGAGGCGTCTCCTTCCAGACTGCCGGCCGGAGAGATGCAGGTGGCGAACGCATGCAGTGCGAGGGTGGGGGTTTGAATCAGAATAGGGAGCGATTGGCCACTAAACTGGGAGAAAAAGGGAAAAACCAGAAGTAAGTTTTTTAAAAAAAGAAAAAATTTTTTGTTTTTGTTACTTTTACTATAAGGATTTGCGAAGCTGCCTACTCCACACCTGGTGCCCTAGCACCGCCTATGAAGCAGATGCATTAACCTTAAATTGCTTCAGCAGTGGACTTTGATTTAACCGAGGAACATTCAGCTTAGTACCCTTGAATGAAGGGTATATAATTCATCATCATCATCATCAGCGGTCAGTCGGGGTCGAGTATGGCTGTCCTCCTTCTAGGTCCTTGTGAGAGGACGCCTGTGCGTGGCAGCTTTTTATGTGGAGTGGCTGATGCTCCTGCAGCCACCACATGGTCTTTGTGAACAGAGTCCAATGGCATGGAGAACCAAGGCGCCTGGGCACCACCCTCTGTTGCAGCCTTCATCCACCTTCACTGCCATTGTGACCTGGGGACATCTTCCGCCTGTTTCGCCGTTGGGGTCTTTGTTGGATCACGCTTTGTGTGGAACCTCCCCCTTGACCTGTCCACCTTGGGTGACCCTACCAGGAGCCAAGCTCTGGGCGGCATAGCTCTTGGGACCATTGGTACACACAAGCTTCTCCACCACGGCGAGGTGGCGATCCAGGAGAAGGGTATATAATTACCCTTTACTCACATACGCAGTTAATTCCCAGTGCTGCTTGGTTTGTTTGGACTATAATAAAAGTAAAGTAGCGGGTCATTTGATGTGGGGGAACTTACTAGTGGGGTAGCAGCCGAGCTCTCCTCCTTGGAGCTTACATTCACTCTGTGGAGGGCATTCGGAGGACGCACAGGTGACGAAGGGTCGGTCACACTTGCACTTTAACATACAGTCGTCAAGGTAGAACTCATCCCCATTCTGAGAGATCGGGACAGCGTAAGACAGAAGGGAGAGGGAAACCTATGAGTCAAGGGTCATTTGTAACGGCAAACGTGGATTCATAAACCTTTCCAACACATGTTGAAGCCCCTTAACAGACAGGGTGGGGTCTTGGTGTGTACTTGACCTCGTGATATTGTCCATTCGTGTCCTTGCAGCCACATGAGCTCTTCTTCACGCATTTGTCAGCGCTCAACACGTAGCCAGGGTCACACACGCAGGCCTCTGAGCAGGGGCCCGAGCAGCCGCTGGAGGGTTTCCCCACACAGGTGTCCTGGCAGGGGTCCGCACACGGCTCAAAGTGACTGTCAGCAGGGCATTTGAGGGCTGGAGGAAGAAGAGCAAGAGAGACGAGGGTGCAGTGAATGATGTGTTACTGAGGGCTCTGCAGGTGATGGCAGAATGCCGTTTTCAGTTCATCAAAATACATTCTGAGGAAGACATTTTACATGAAGGACCTAAGATATTATGCATAATCTATCAGCTATTTTGATCCATCACATTATCTATCTATCCTACCTGCCTAACCTCCCTTAGTCCCAGATTTCCCTCTTTCTATTCATTTGTATATTCAATTTTTTTCCATCCATTATCCAACCGCTCATCCTGCTCTCAGGTTGGTGGGGGTGCTGGAGCCTATCCCAGCAGTCACTGGGCGGCAGGCGGGGAGACACGCTGGACAGGCCGCCAGGCCATACTCTATTAATCCCCATCCTAGCTGTGTAGCATTTACCCCATCCTAGCTGTGTAGCATTTACCCCATCCTAGCTGTGTAGCATTTACGTCATCCTAGCTGTGTAGCATTTACCCCATCTTAGCTGTGTAGCATTTACCCCATCCTAGCTGTGTAGCATTTACCCCATCCTAGCTGTGTAGCATTTACCCCATCTTAGCTGTGTAGCATTAACCCCATCCTAGCTGTGTAGCATTTACCCCATCCTAGCTGTGTAGCATTTACCCCATCCTAGCTGTGTAGCATTTACCCCATCTTAGCTGTGTAGCATTAACCCCATCCTAGCTGTGTAGCATTTACCCCATCCTAGCTGTGTAGCATTTACCCCATCCTAGCTGTGTAGCATTTACCCCATCTTAGCTGTGTAGCATTAACCCCATCCTAGCTGTGTAGCATTTACCCCATCCTAGCTGTGTAGCATTTACCCCATCCTAGCTGTGTAGCATTTACCCCATCTTAGCTGTGTAGCATTAACCCCATCCTACCTGTGTAGCATTTACCCCATCCTAGCTGTGTAGCATTTACCCCATCCTAGCTGTGTAGCATTTACCCCGTCTTAGCTGTGTAGCATTAACCCCATCCTAGCTGTGTAGCATTTACCCCATCCTAGCTGTGTAGCATTTACCCCATCCTAGCTGTGTAGCATTTACCCCATCTTAGCTGTGTAGCATTAACCCCATCCTAGCTGTGTAGCATGGACCAGTGGGCAGCTGCCGTGCAGCACCCGGGGACCAAATCCAGTTCTTTTCCCACTGCCTTGCTCAGGGGCACAGACAGGAGTATTAACCCTAACATGCATGTCTTTCTGATGGTGGGGAAACCCACGCAGACACAGGGAGAAGAGAACCTGGGATGACCCCCTAGGTTGGACAACCCTGGGGTTCGCACCCAGGACCTTCTTGCTGCAAGACGACAGCGCTAACCGCTGTGCCACCGTGCCGTCAGTTCATCTATTTGACAATTCATCTATTACACTATTCATCCCTACATCAGCTTTTTGCACTCATCGTTCTTCTCCCTGCTGCCCTCAGTGTATTTAAGCCTCCACTCACGGCAGAAGGTTTCATTTCTCCAGGGTCCGATGCTGACCCCGCGGTCCTGGCACTCGTTCACATAGGCTTCGATGGCCTCACACAGAATGGGTTTGGCTCCGTCAAGCTCGCACAGGTCAAACAGACAGTCTCTGAAATAGTTCTTTTAGGACACACACACACACACACACACACACACACACACACACACACACACACACACACACACACACACACACACACACACACACACACACACACACACACACACGCACTGTGATTTTCTCTGCTGGAAGGCTGAAATCTGCTGCCTTGCAATACACGTGATTCTGTGTGTCGAAGTAAACTTGATGTGTGGGTCGGTTGGTCCACTAACTAGCAAGAAAGGGAAGTCGTTCTCCAGAAATCTTGGAAACGTAGTTAAGAAGCTGTTCAGCTGTGGAGGAACTGCCATTTTGCTGAGTCCAGTCAGCACGTGACAGCATTTCGTCACAGCTCTCTCATGCATGCTCAGTAATGCCGGTTAGGAAATCCCAGAAACCTAAATCAGTTCATCTGCACACAACGTTTAGTGGGACAAACGTTTCATCACTAGGTGACTTCGGCCGTCTCAGCTGACCGCAGGTATCCCACCAGCACAGCACAGTTGTATAATAAGGATAACGACTGAACCGGCAATCGGTTTCATATGCAAATGTTGTGACCATTAGAGTTAGAGTGGCCATGTGTACTATTCACAGAGGACGGGGGAATGTCTAAAATCTCAGCACTGTAAGACGGTGACAGATGTACTCTTGCATATGTTCACGCATGGGTCACATCTTGCTCCTACTGACTTCCATTCCTCTTCTCTCCAGTGCATACCTCCACCTCTCCAGGCTCTCCTCCACCTGCACCCTACTCTCGCTACGGATCACAATGTCATCTGTGAACATCATCGTCCATGGAGACTCCTGCCTGATCTCGTCCATCAACCTGTCCATCACCACTGCAAACAAGAAAGGGCTCAGAGCCGATCCTTGATGTACTCCCACCTCCACCTTGAACCCATCTGTTATTCCAACCACACACCTCCCCACCTCCACACTTCCCTCATACATATCCTGCACCACTCCTACATACTTCCCTGCCACTCCCGACTTCCTCATACAATACCACACCTCCTCTCTCAGCACCCTGTCGTATGCTTTCTCTACATCCACAAAGACACAATGTAACTCCTTCTGGCCTCCTCTATACTTCTCCATCAACATTCTCAAAGCAAACATCACATCTGTTAATCCTTAACAGCACATCCTGTTTATGTATCTTAGGAGACTAAGAGTACATCTGTCACCATCTGACAGTGCTGTGATTGCAACATTCCCCGATCCCCTGCGAATAGTACACGTGGCCTTTGAAAGTCTAGTTAATGGTCACACACGTATTTGAGTAAGAAACTGGTCTTTGGTTTTGGTCATTATGCAACTGTATTGTTTATAAGGGTGGGGACACCTGCAGTCAGGTGTGACTGAAGAGGTCACTTAGAAGATGATGAAACGTATCTGTCAGTACATGTTGTGTCCAGATGAAGTGATTCACCCTTCTGTGATTTGCTTACCTGGATTACTGGGCAGCATCAGCACACGTGATGGTGAGGGTAAGGGGTAAGGTTAGACATGGAGTTATGATGGTTAAGGTTAGGGTTAGGGAATGAATGTAGTCAGTGAGGGGAGGGGTCCCCCCAAGTATAGGGTGACTCCGTGTGTGTCTGTGTGTGTGTCTGTGTGTGAGACCACTTACATTGGGGTTCACTTTGGGGTGACAAGCAGCAAACGGGCCCTTCGTGTCCAGCAGGATGCCACAGTATCCAGAGCTCTCATACAGATCCTGCTCCTGCCCCGTACAGCCTGGGATGGTGGTGTTGGGTTCCTTATGACAGCTGGAGACAGGCAGAGCATTACAGGTACTCTGTGCATGTCAACAATTCCTATCTTTATAAAGTAACCTTTCAATCCTTAAGTTACATGACATTTCCATTGTGCGCGTCATTCATGTGAAGGGATGAGAGGAGGAGGGTGTTGTCTCCCAGTCCGTCATGTTACTGTGGCTCATAGTTTAGTTTAGTCTCCCAGTTCACTTCACTCAGTGATTTTCATCAGTCATTGTCTTCCACCGTTGAGTCAGTCTGCCAAGTACCTTTACCATTCTGTTGTCTTTCCTGCTTTATTTTGATGTTCACCTGTCTTGTCGTGTGAGTTCCTGCCTGCAGCCCACCCTTGTTCCCCATTCCCTCATCAGCTGTTCCCCATTCCCTCATCAGCTGTTCCCCTTTCCTTCACCAGCTGATCCCCATTCCCTCATCAGCTGTTCCCCATTCCCTCATCAGCTGTCCCCCATTCCCTCATCAGCTGATCCCCATTCCCTCCTCAGCTGTTCCGCTTTCCTTCATCAGCTGTTCCCCATTCCCTCATCAGCTGTTCCCCATTCCCTCATCAGCTGTTCCCCTTTCCTCCATCAGCTGTTCCCCGTTTCCTCATTAGCTGTCCCCATTCCCTCATCAGTTGTTCCCCATTCCCGCATTGGCTGTTCCCTATTCCCTCATCAGCTGTTCCAAATTCCCTCATCAGCTGTTCCCCATTCCCTCATCAGCTGTTCCCCATTCCCTCATCAGCTGTTCCCCTTTCCTTCATCAGCTGTTCCCCGTTTCCTCATTAGCTGTCCCCATTCCCTCATCAGTTGTTCCCCATTCCCGCATTGGCTGTTCCCTATTCCCTCATCAGCTGTTCCCCATTCCCTCATCAGCTGTTCCCCGTTCCCTCACTTGCCGTTCCCTATTCCTTCATCAGCTACCCCCCCCGTTCCCTCATCAGCTGTTCCTCATTTTCATCAGCTGTTCCCCGTTCCCTCATGAGCTCCCAGCTGTCATCAGCTCCGCTGGTCCCCCTGTCAGACTCTCATGTGTATTCAGCCAAGAGGTCTAGCAGTTCAGCAAGTCTCGTTTTACTAGTCTACCCGTGTTAGAAGTCTTCTGCCTGTTTCCTGGACCTGGTTTCTCTTGCCTGCCCATCGGTGGATCTGTTCACCTTTTTGGACTGAAAACCCAATAACTACAACTTGAGTTTTGAACCTGTTTTGCCTACCTGTCCCTTCCCTGTCTGGTTCTCCTGTGTACTGACCCGTGTAGGCCCTGGACCATTAAACTGAGTGTCCCTGTTGTATTGTGTAAATTGTGTAAACACAACATCCATTGCACGTTGTCCATCTTGGGAGAGATATTCCTCCTCTGTTGCTCTCCCTGAGGTTTCTTCCTATGTTGTCTCCCTGTTAAAGGGTTATTTCAGGGAGTTGTTCCTTCTCTGATGTGAGGGTCTAAGGACAGGATGTTGTGTTGCTGTAAAGCCCACTGAGGCAAATGTGTAATTTGTCAAATTCCATCCATCCATCCATTAGCCAAACCGCTTATCCTGCTCTCAGGGTCACGGGGATGCTGAAGCTTATCCCAGCAGTCATTGGGTGGCAGGCAGGGAGACACCCTGGACAGGCTGCCAGCCCATCACAGGGCCCACACACACACACACACACACACACACACACACACGCACGCACGCACGCACGCACACAAAAACACACACTTACTTGTTTGAGGTTGTCTGTCGTGTCCGATGATGACAAGCCTATCACTTGTGAGTCTTCTTATGGCTGTAAAGCCCAATCCGCGATCCACACTGTCTGCCACAGACAGAACAGGTGAGAGCACTGACTGGGGGTGTAGGTGCACTGACTGGGGGTGTAGGTGTACTGACTGGGGGTGTAGGTGTACTGACTGGGGGTGTAGGTGTACTGACTGGGGGTGTAGGTGTGGCACTGGCTTCATGTCTCTTTAGTCATCTCCTGGTCCGTCAATCACCCCGGTCCTTCTTGAGCTTTTGCACCCCTTGTTGATAGAGCTGTCACCAGATGGAGCGTTGGGCGGCAGTGTCTTCCAGCTGGCTCGGGTTCAGGCCGCACTTCTTTATGATGGTCTTCAGCTGGTCTTTGTACCGTTTTTCTGGCCCCCTGCCAAGCGGCGGCCAAGATGTAGCTGGCCATACAGCACTTTACACGGTAAGCACTCGTTCGGCATCCTGATGACGTGACCGAGCCATCGAAGTTGGTGCTGGGTGACGGTAGCCTCCATGCTGATGCAGTTGGTCTTGTGGAGTATTTCAGTATGGGGCACTTGGTCACGCCAGGTTATCCTCAGGATGCATTGTAGGCATCTGCTGTGGAAGGCCTCAAGCATCCTGAGGTGGTGGCTGTACAGGGTCCACGCCTCACAGCTGTAGAGGAGAGTCGTGATGACGACTGCCAAGTAGACAGATATTTTGGTGTGGAGGTTGAGGTCTTTGTTTTGAAAGACCCTTCTCCTAAGTCTGCCAAAAGAGGAGGACGCTTGCTTAATCTGGTTTTGCATCTCCCTGTCGATGCTGCAGTCGTAAGGGGGGAAGCTGCCCAGGTATTTGAAGGATTCCACTGTTGCAAGTGGTTTGTCGGAGATGTTGAAGGTTGGTGAATGAGATGGAGGAGTAGATGCCCACTGGCATACTACTTCAGTCTTTGTCACATTTATAGAGAGCCCAAGCCTACCATACGCCCTTGCAGCAGCTGCAAGGGTAGCTTGTAGTGCCTCGGATGTATGGGCCACAACTGCACAGTCATCTGCGTACTGTAACTCCATGATGTGCTCACATGTCATTTTTGTGACCGCTTGGAGCCTACGGATGTTAAATAGGTTTCCATCTAGTCTGAAGTCCACAGTAACCCCACTGTCCTTCCTGATTTCCTTGTGGAGCAGCAATATCACACACAGGAGGAAGACGTTAAAAAGAACTGGAGCAAGGATGCACCCCTGACGTACCCCGGTGCACACCCTGAAGGGCTCGGATTCCTGGCCTCCAATGGTCCCACGTGCCATCATCCCCACATGAAATTGTTGAAGGATGGTGACAAACCTTTGTGGGCAGCCAAACTTCAGGAGGGAGTTCCATAGGATGTCAAAAGCCTTTGACAGGTGGATGAAGGCTATGACGAGGTCCTGGTGTTGCTCCCTACACTTCTCCTGGAGGTGCCGTGCTGTGAACACCATGTCCACAGTACTCCTATTCCTCCTGAACCCACACTGTGACTCAGGCAACAGCTCCTCTGAGATGTGTTTTACCAGCCTGTGTAGCATGACTCTGGCCAGGATTCTTCCAGCAACAGCCAGTAGTGAAATGGGGGACAGAGGGACTTGTCTCCTTTGCCTTTATATATATGGAGATGATGTTAGCATCCCTCCACTGCTGAGGGACGGTTTCGTTCTTCCATATGTGTGAGATGAACAGGAGAAGTGCACGGGTGCAGAGGTAGCCTCCCTGTTTAAAGACCTCTGCAGGGCTGCTGTCAGGGCCAGGGGTCTTGGTATTGTTCAGCGACCTAACTGCACAATGAACCTCTTCAAAGGCCGGTGGAAGGTCAAGGGCTTGGATGGTGGGGCGGACAGGTAGTTCATCCAAGACTGAGGGATGTGTTGGGGAGGGCTGGTTCAAGAGTCTCAAAATGTTCTGCTCATCTTTTTGTGACCACACACACACACACACACACACACACACACACACACACACACACACACACACATTCGCACCTAGGGACAAGTTAGTATGGCTGATTCACCTGACCTACGTCTTTGGACTGTGGGAGGAAACCGGAGCCCCTGGAGGAAACCCATGCAGACACGCAAACTCCACACAGAGGACGACCCGGGACAGCCCTCAAGGTTGGACTACCCCGGGGCTCGAACCCAGAACCTTCTTGTTGTGAGGTGACCGCGCTAACCACTGCACCACCGTACCGCCCGTAATTTATCACATTGGTTTATACAAATAAAACTGACTTGACCCGTGTAGCCTGCCTGCCTGCCTGCCTGCGTGTGTGTGTGTGTGTGTGTGTGTGTGTGTGTGTGTGTGTGTGTGTGTGTGTGTGTGTGTGTGTGTGTGTGTGTGTCAGCTCTATGACGGACTGGCGGCCTGTCCAGGGTGTCCAAGGTGCGCCTCTGTATATGGTTGATTGCACTTTTTACAGATTTACTCACTTGGGATCGGTGACCCAACTGTGTCCGAAGTGGTTTGGGTTGTGGGTCTGAGAGCCATCCGGTTTACGGAAGTCGTCTCTGGCATCCCCGTTGTAGTTTCCACACAGCCCACACAGCTGGTTCTTATAGCTGTATTTCAAAGGTGCAACGTTAAAAAACATGCGAGCGTGTTGGAGACTGACAGATATGTCCTTCTCAGCACATGTAGCTTTGTGTTTGACTAATGAGAGGCAGCCATTTCAAAAGTGCCCCTACAGGGCATCTGTCATACGTACTACACCACTGAGCTATCGAGCCCCTCCTTTAGGGGCAACAGAATGAGCCACTGTCAAATGTTGACTCACTCCTTGATGACTTTAATGTCCATGAAGTGGTTTCCATCGTAGCGAACAGTCACGCCAAAGTCCATGGCCACGGTGTAGTGTTTGCCGGACTTGAACACCGACACACCGGAGACTGGAGTCACTGGCAGGTTCACCTTGGTCCCGTTCAGCTACCACGGATGTAGAGAACAGCAGGGTTCAGCATGGTGACGTCCATGTTTACAGCCACATCGCCAAGCACTTACAGACCCACTCCCTCGTTCACACGCACACATACCCACACTAACACACATACCCACACACATACCCACACTAACACACATACCCACACACATACCCACACACATACCCACACCAACACCCATATCCACACTAACACCCATATCCACACTAACACACATACCCACACTAACACCCATATCCACACTAACACCCATATCCACACTAACACACATACCCACACTAACACACATACCCACACACATACCCACACTAACACACATACCCACACACATACCCACACACATACCCACACCAACACCCATATCCACACTAACACCCATATCCACACTAACACACATACCCACACTAACACACATACCCACACTAACACACATACCCACACCAACACACATACCCACACTAACAAACACACCCACACTAACACACATACCCACACTAACACACATACCCACACTAACACACATACCCACACTAACAAACACACCCACACTAACACACATACCCACACTAACACACATACCCACACACATACCCACACTAACACACATACCCACACTAACACACATACCCACACTAACACACATACCCACACTAACACACATACCCACACACATACCCACACTAACACACATACCCACACACATACCCACACTAACACACATACCCACACACATACCCACACACATACCCACACCAACACCCATATCCACACTAACACCCATACCCACACTAACACACATACCCACACTAACACACATACCCACACTAAAACACATACCCACACTAACACACATACCCACACTAACACACATACCCACACACATACCCACACTAACACACATACCCACACACATACCCACACACATACCCACACCAACACCCATATCCACACTAACACCCATACCCACACTAACACACATACCCACACTAACACACATACCCACACTAACACACATACCCACACTAACACACATACCCACACTAACACACACACCCACACCAACACACATACCCACACTAACAAACACACCCACACTAACACACATACCCACACTAACACACCCACACTAACACACATACCCACACTAACACACATACCCACACTAACACACACACCCACACTAACACACATACCCACACTAACACACATACCCACACTAACACACATACCCACACTAACACACACACCCACACCAACACACATACCCACACTAACACACATACCCACACTAAAACACATACCCACACTAACACACATACCCACACTAACACACACACCCACACTAACACACATACCCACACTAACACACATACCCACACTAACACACATACCAACACTAACACACACACCCACACCAACACACATACCCACACTAACACACCCACACTAACACACATACCCACACTAACACACATACCAACACTAACACACATACCCACACTAACACACATACCCACACTAACACACATACCCACACTAACACACATACCCACACTAACACACATACCCACACTAACACACACACCCACACCAACACACATACCCACACTAACAAACACACCAACACTAACACACATACCCACACTAACAAACACACCCACACTAACACACATACCCACACTAACACACATACCCACACTAACACACATACCCACACTAACACACATACCCACACTAACACACATACCCACACTAACACACACACCAACACTAACACACACACCCACACCAACACACATACCCACACTAACAAACACACCCACACTAACACACATACCCACACTAACACACCCACACTAACACACATACCCACACTAACACACACACCCACACCAACACACATACCCACAGCAACACCCATATCCACACTAACACCCATATCCACACTAACACCCATATCCACACCAACACACACACCCAAACTAACACACACACCCACACTAACACACATACCCACACTAACACACCCACACTAACACACATACCCACACTAACACACATACCCACACTAACACACATACCCACACTAACACACATACCCACACTAACACCCATATCCACACTAACACCCATATCCACACTAACACACATATCCACACTAACACACACACCCAAACTAACACACACACCCACACTAACACACATACCCACACTAACACACACACCCAAACTAACACACACACCCACACTAACACCCATATCCACACTAACACACACACCCAAACTAACACACACACCCAAACTAACACACACACCCACACTAACACCCATATCCACACTAACACACATATCCACACTAACACACATATCCACACTAACACACACACCCAAACTAACACACACACCCACACTAACACACATATCCACACTAACACACATATCCAAACTAAACAAAAATCGTTGTCCGAGGGGACGAACGCCAGCCAGGAGGACTGTTGGAACTGCCGGTCTGCATGGGCTAGCAGTTACTGTGTGTGCAAGAGACCAGGTGGAAGGGGAGTAACGCCAGGAGTATCGGAGGTGGGTTCAAACCCTTCTACCATGGTATGAATGGGAGGAGAAATGGGGTAGGGGTAATTCTGAAGGAAGAGTATGTCAAGAGCGTGCTGGAGGTGAAGAGAGTGTCAGACAGAGTGATGAGTATGAAGCTGGAAATTGAAGGTGTATTGCTGAATGTTATCAGCACATATGCCCCACAAGTTGGGTGTGAGATGGATGAAAAAGAAGAATTCTGGAGTGAGTTGGACGACATGGTGGAGAGGGTACCCAAGGAGGAGAGAGGGGTGATTGGAGCGGACTTCAATGGACATGTTGGTGAAGGGAACAGAGGTGATGAGGAGGTGATGGGAAGGTATGGAATCAAGGAGAGAAATGTGGAAGGACAGATGGTGGTGGTGGATTTTGTGAAAAGGATGGAAATGGCTGTGGTGAATACATATTTCAAGAAGAGGGAGGAACACAGGGTGACGTACAAGAGTGGAGGAAAGTGCACACAGGTGGACTATATCTTATGTAGAAGGCGCCATCTAAAAGGGATTGGAGACTGCAAGGTGGTGACAGGGGAGAACGTAGCTAGGCAGCATCAGATGGTGGTCTGTAGGATGACTTTGGAGACCAAGAAGAGGAAGAGAGTGAAGACACAGCCGAAGATCAAATGGTGGAAGTTGAAGAAGGAAGACTGTTGTGTGGAGTTCAGGCAGGAGTTAACACAGGCACTGGGTGGTAGTGAAGAGTTGCCAGATGGCTGGAAAACCACTGCAGAAATAGTGAGGGAGACAGCTAGGAAGGTACTTGGTGTGTCATCAGGACAGAGGAAGGACGACAAGGAGACTTGGTGGTGGAATGAGGAAGTACAGCAAATTATACAGAGGAAAAGGTTGGCAAAGAAGAAGTGGGATAGTCAGAGAGATGAAGAAAGTAGACAGGAGTACAAGGAGATGCAGCGTAAAGCAAAGAGAGAGGTGGCAAAGGCAAAGGAAAAGGCGTATGGTGAGTTGTATGACAGATTAGACACTAAGGAAGGAGAAGAGGACTTGTACCGATTGGCTAGACAGAGGGACCGAGCTGCAAAGGATGTGCAGCAAGTTAGGGCGATCAAGGATAGAGATGGAAATGTGCTGACAAGCGAGGAGAGTGTGCTGAGAAGGTGGAAGGAGTACTTTGAGGGGCTGATGAATGAAGAAAATGAGAGAGAGAGAAGGTTGGATGATGTAGGGATAGTGGATCAGGAAGTTCAGTGGATTAGCAAGGAGGAAGTGAGGGCAGCTATGAAGAGGATGAACAGTGGAAAGGCAGTTGGTCCTGATGACATACCCGTGGAGGCATGGAGATGTTTAGGAGAGATGGCAGTGGAGTTTTTAACTAGATTGTTTAACACAATCCTGGAAAGTGAGAGGATGCCTGAGGAGTGGAGAAGAAGCATACTGGTACCGATTTTCAAGAACAAGGGTGATGTGCAGAACTGTAGCAACTACAGAGGTATAAAGTTGATCAGCCACAGCATGAAGATTTGGGAAATAGTAATAGAAGCTAGGTTAAGAGGAGAGGTGATGATCAGCAGCAGCAGTATGGTTTCATGCCACGAAAGAGCACCACAGATGCGATGTTTGCTTTGAGAATGTTGATTGAGAAGTATAGAGAAGGCCAGAAAGAGTTGCATTGTGTCTTTGTAGATTTAGAGAAAGCTTATGACAGAGTGCCGAGAGAGGAGGTGTGGTATTGTATGAGGAAGTCAGGAGTAGCAGAGAAGTATGTAGGAGTGGTGCAGGATATGTATGAGGGAAGTGTGACAATGGTGAGGTGTGCGGTTGGAATGACAGATGGGTTCAAGGTGGAGGTGGGGTTACATCAAGGATCGGCTCTGAGCCCTTTCTTGTTTGCAATGGTGATGGACAGGTTGACGGACAAGATCAGGCAGGAGTCTCCGTGGACTATGATGTTCGCGGATGACATTGTGATCTGTAGCGAGAGTAGGGTGCAGGTGGAGGAGAGCCTGGAGAGGTGGAGGTATGCACTGGAGAGAAGAGGAATGAAAGTCAGTAGGAGCAAGATGGAATACCTATGCGTGAATGAGAGGGAGGACAGTGGAATGGTCAGGATGCAAGGAGTGGAGGTGACAAAGGCATTTGAGTTTAAATACTTGGGGTCAACTGTCCAAAGTAACGGGGAGTGCAGGAGAGAGGTGAAGAAGAGAGAGCAGGCAGGGTGGAGTGGGTGGAGAAGAGTGTCAGGAGTGATTTGTGACAGAAGGGTACCAGCAAGAGTTAAAGGGAAGGTTTACAAGATGGTTGTGAGACCAGCTATGTTATATGGTTTGGAGACGTTGGCACTGATGAAAAGACAGGAGGTGGAGCTGGAGGTGGCAGAGATGAAGATGATAAGATTTTCATTGGGAGTGATGAAGAAGGACAGGATTAGGAACGAGTATATTAGAGGGACAGCTCAGGTTGGACGGTTTGGAGACAAAGCAAGAGAGACAAGATTGAGATGGTGTGGACATGTGTGGAGGAGAGATGCTGGGTATACTGGGAGAAGGATGCTGAATATGGAGCTGCCAGGGAAGAGGAGAAGAGGAAGGTTTATGGATGTGGTGAGGGAGGACATGCAGGTGGCTGGTGTGGCAGAGGAAGACACAGAAGACAGGAAAAGATGGAAACGGATGATCCACTGTGACGACCTAGTAGTAGTAGTAGTAGTAGTAGTAGTAGTAGTAGTAGTTTGGATAAGTTAGTTTGGATACGTTAGTTTGGATACATTAGTTTGGATACGTTAATTTGGATACGTTAATTTGGATACGTTAATTTGGATACGTTAGTTTGGATACGTTAGTTTGGATACGTTAATTTGGATACGTTAATTTGGATACGTTAATTTGGATACGTTAATTTGGATACGTTAGTTTGGATACATTAGTTTGGATACGTTAATTTGGATACGTTAATTTGGATACGTTAATTTGGATACGTTAATTTGGATACGTTAATTTGGATACGTTAGTTTGGATACGTTAGTTTGGATACGGTAGTTTGGATACGTTAGTTTGGATACATTAATTTGGATACGTTAGTTTGGATACGTTAATTTGGATACGTTAGTTTGGATACGTTAATTTGGATACGTTAGTTGGGATACGGTAGTTTGGATATGTGTGTTTTCGTGGTTCTCGGATGTGTTGTTGTGTTTGTGTTGCACTGCTGTGGGCTGTGGAAACGACGTGTCGGTTCATCTCATGTACACAACAAAGTGACTCTGATTCTGATTGTTCCATGGAAGCTGTCAAAGAAGACCACTTTTTCATCCTGCTCAATGTTCTCTTCCTTCTCCTGTCCTCTTTTGTGTATAAAGAGCCATGTAAATCTGGCAGCTTTGTTAGTGTTTTAAGACTGCTCTCTTTCTTTCTTTCTTTCTTTCTTTCTTTCTTTCTTTCTTTCTTTCTTTCTTTCTTTCTTTCTTTGTCTTGGTTCTCCTCTCCTCTGTCTGCTCCTTACCTGTACAGAGCCTCCCTTAAGGATGGAGATCTTCACCTTACGCACATACACATGCACGGCCTTCAGGTAGGAGATGGAAGGTCTGTTGTAGCGGTTTTCGTTGTCAGTGTGCACCTCGAAGTGGGGCAGGGCCGTGCTGTTGCAGGGTTCAGACATGACGTAGCTGCAGTTGCCCATGAAGTTGTACTTTCGCTTGTCAAAAGTGGTGTAGTGAGGATCACCAGATGCTATGCAGGTGGATGTGCCTGAGAGATGACGGGAGGAGTTATTTTCATTAAGTTATCACTTCCTGGTGTTGTCATGTTAATTTGTCATATCAAAGCTCTCCAGATGTTCCCACAATCACAAAAACAACACAAGAAGTGTCCAGGTGACGTGACTGGAGACCAAGGCAACAGCCGAACATTTGTGGATTTGACATTTGGACAAAGGACACTCCTGAAAATTATATATATATATATATATATATATAATTTTGTTGATTTTCATTTGAGGATATATTTCCCCTTTTTTCTCCCAAATTGTACTTGGTCAATTACCCCACTCCCCTGAGCCGTCCCGGTCTCTGCTCCACCCCCTCTGCTGGTCCGGGGAGGGCTGCAGACTACCACGTCTCCTCCCATACATGTGGAGTCACCAGCCGCTTCTTTTCACCTGACAGTGAGGAGTTTCACCAGGGGGACGTAGCACGTGGGAGGATCACGCTATTCCCCCCAGTTCCCCCTCCCCCCCTAACAAGCGCCCCGACCAACCAGAGGAGGCGCTAGTGCAGTGACCAGGGCACATACCCACATCCGGCTTCCCACCCGCAACTGTGTCTGTAGGGACGCCCGACCAAGCCGGAGGCAACACAGGGAGTTGAACTGGTGATCCCCGTGTTGCTAGGCAATGGAATAGACCACTATGCTACCCAGGCGCCCTCACATTCTAATTGTAATTTCAATTCTTCACATGTTTTATGTGAATGGAGTTGAGCTGCACTAAGGATCTATCTTGGAAAGGACTCCCTGCATTGTTGTCATCAGCTACTGAGATTATGAGGTGTATTGTCATTTCACAGTCTGTTTTCCAGGTCACATAGTATATTCAACATTTGGTTTGGGACTTGGACAGTTTTCCATATCGCACATGTAAATTGTCTTAAAATGTTGCCGGCGTGTCAGGGCGTTATATCAGTGCCTGTAGTAAATACCTTTAGGATAGCAGCCTGAGATGCCGTTGACCTCACGACACTCCTCAGTCGGGTCACAGGAATTATCAACACACTGCAGGGTGTAGTTCCCTGCACAGCGACACAGCCGAGAGCAGCCATCACCAAAGATGATCTCTCCAGGCTTAGAAGGAAGACACAACGCAAACAATCAGTTCTGCACAGTCACAGTGCATAGCAGTCATAGGACCTGTTGTTATTTACAAAGTAAACACTGTCAGAAATATAGGTCCCCTGTGCCAGCATGTCATGTTGTTATTCTGTACAACCTTTTTTCATTGGGTACATTTGGGACGTTTTGAATTTCTGTAAATGCAGGATGAGTTTTGCAGAAAAACTGAACAGCACTCCCTTGTTATAATCATACTTCTTGTCATCTAATTTGTTCTTGTTTTTTACTATCTCATTTTTTATCATACTTCTTGTCATCTAATTTGTTATCTCATGCTATTTTAATCCCCCCTATATAATTTCCTCTAATCTGACCTAGTTTTGCATCGTGATGTTATTTCATTACACCCTCATCATCTCTCTACCAGACAAAGTGTATGGACAATTAAGAGCAATCTATTCCCTGACCTCATAATAGTTACTGCTGTCATCCAGGCACCCGCACTTCTCCAGTGGCACGCATCGCCGGCCCTTGAACACGAAGCCAGGTTTACAGAAGCAGGCACTTATACAGGAACCGGTACAGTTGGTGGAGGGATCCTTACAGCTTGGTATACAAGCTGGGCCACATTCAATGTATTCTGCATCAGGTGGGCAGGGCGCTGTGCAGAGGGAAGGAGAGGACTTGATGGGGAGGGGCAGACAGGCTGAATGAAACCAGAGAAACTGTGTATAATGTAAGTATCATGCTGCTATCTAAAACTCCTGATTGGAGTCTTGGGTCTTACTTGGTGGTTTTACAGTGGTGGGCTTAGGTGTTGGTGGTTTCGGTGTAGTGGGTCCAGGAGTTGGTCGTTTAGGTGTAGTAGGTCCAGGAGTTGGTGGTCTGGGCGTAGTTGGTCTAGGAGTTGGTGGTTTAGGTGTAGTTGGTTTGGGAGTTGGTGGTTTAGGTGTCGTTGGTCTGGGAGTTGGTGGTTTAGGTGTCGTTGGTCTGGGAGTTGGTGGTTTAGGTGTAGATGGTTCGGGAGTTGGTGGTTTAGGTGTAGTTGGTTTGGGTGTTTGTGGCTTAGGTGTAGTTGGTCTGGGAGTTGGTGGTTTAGGTGTAGTTGGTTTGGGTGTTGGTGGTTTAGGTGTAGTTGGTCTTGGAGTTGGTGGTTTAGGTGTAGTTGGTTTGGGAGTTGGTGGTTTGGGAGTTGGTGGTTTAGGTGTAGTTGGTTTGGGAGTTGGTGGTTTAGGTGTAGTTGGTCTGGGAGTTGGTGGTTTAGGTGTCGTTGGTCTGGGAGTTGGTGGTTTAGGTGTAGTTGGTCTGGGAGTTGGTGGTTTAGGTGTAGTTGGTCTGGGAGTTGGTGGTTTAGGTGTCGTTGGTCCGGGAGTTGGTGGTTTAGGTGTAGCTGGTCCGGGAGTTGGTGGTTGAGCTGTAATGAAGCCAGTGGTTGATAGAGGTGGTGGAGGAGTTGAGGGTGGAGCTTATGATGACAAACAGGGTCAACACATTCTCGGTGATACGTCATGTTTTGAATCGTGCTCCAACACAGAAACTACTTCTTAGCAGGTGGAGTAACTGGAAGCTTCCGGTGGAGTTCTTACCTTGACAGCGCATGATACACACGGCGTCCACAGCGATGTCTGTCTTTTCAGTTTCTCCGTAGGTACCCACAATCACAAACTGCAATACACACTGCAGTGAGGACACACTGCCAACTGGGAAACGTGCACACAAACACACACACACACACACACACACACACACACACGTTGTTGCAGAGTTTACCTGGACGTTACCGCTCCCCAGGTAGCGGACCTCTGCAGGCTTCCAGGCCTGGCCTAGGTTCCCTCTGACCCTAAACAGAGGCCGTCCAAGGCTGCCATCTGTGGAGGAAGACTTGTTTTGAGATGGAAGAGAAACAGTGTGTGTGTGTGTGTGTGTGTGTGTGTGTGTGTGTGTGTGTGTGTGTGTGTGTGTGTGTGTGTGTGTGTGTGTGTGTGTGTGTGTGTGTGTGTGTGTGTGTGTGCCCATGCTGGCATCAAGACAACCCAGCGCCCTACCGGAGGGAAGGACGTGCACACTGAGCTCCATGGTGGTGGCAGTGCCGTACATGTAGTAGTGGAAGCTGAGGTCCAGACAGCCAGACGATGCTGCTACAGGACTTCGGATTTCAGCCTTGGCTCCGGACACGGCATACTGGGAGTCCATTAACATGTAGGATCCCACTGCGTATAGCGGACGAAATAAGTCAAGTGAGTGCTTTACAAATCACCACGCACTAACACACCCCACAAAAATAATACATAATAATAAATAATACATAATGTTCCACATAATACTAATAATAATAATATTAATGATGATAACAACACACCATGCACTAAAACACCCCAGAAAAAGACAGGAACTGTCAAATAATATTAACCATAATGTTTCATATAATAATAATAATCATGATAACAACATACTGCAAGCAATACTGTGTAGTATTGCTTTTCTAAATCGTTAAAGATGCTTTACATCACAGGCAAACACACACACACACACACACATATATATATGCATATATATGCATATATATATGCATATATATATATATATATATATATATATATATATATATATATATATATATATATATATATATATATATATATATATATATATATATAATTTGTGTATGTGGCCTCATTAACACATTATCAATAAGTTGCCTCTCACTTCCAGGTGTTGAAAAGTCGTCCTCAGGTCCCGTGCCATCTGTTTCTGTTTGCCCGGCCCACTGTTCGAAGCCGAAGACGTCAGGGTTGACAGGTGGAGGCGTTGTCCAGCCACACAGGTCACCCACCTCATCAAAATCACACCCGAACTCACACGCTGTGGTCACAGTGAATGTAGAATTAGTAACACAACCACGTCTCTGTGTGTGTGTGTGTGTGTGTGTGTGTGTGTGTGAGAGAGAGAGAGAGAGAGAGAGAGACAGAGAGAGAGAGAGAGAGAGAGAGAGAGAGAGAGAGAGAGAGAGAGAGAGAGAGAGAGAGAGAGAGAGAGAGAGAGAGAGAGAGAGAGAGAGTCAATAGAAATGTTACATGGAACTTACAGGGACATACTCCCTCACTAATCACGATGTTATCCAGGGCCGTGTCACACGAGTCAAGCGAGCCTCTTTGGGCCTCAAACACAATCTGCACACAAAGAGAGCAGCATGCCATCAGCATGGTGACAAGGAGGGACAACAAATCAAACACACAGATGAAATCAACCAAACACCACAATGAATTTGCTGAGGAAAGCTTATTAATGAAATCAGCTGACGTAGATACACCTCTTGTCTAGATGATATGTAGTTACATCTCTTGTCTAGATGATATGTAGTTAGACCTCTTGTCTAGATGACATGTAGTTACACCTCGTCTAGATGACATGTAGTTATACCTCCTATCTAGATGACATGTAGTTATACCGCTTGTCTAGATGACATGTAGTTATACCTCTTATCTAGATGATATGTAGTTACACCTCTTGTCTAGATGACATGTAGTTACACCTCTTGTCTAGATGATATGTAGTTACACCTCTTGTCTAGATGATATGTAGTTACATCTCTTGTCTAGATGATATGTAGTTAGACCTCTTGTCTAGATGACATGTAGTTACACCTCGTCTAGATGACATGTAGTTATACCTCCTATCTAGATGACATGTAGTTATACCGCTTGTCTAGATGACATGTAGTTATACCTCTTATCTAGATGATATGTAGTTACACCTCTTGTCTAGATGACATGTAGTTATACCTCTTGTCTAGATGATATGTAGTTACACCTCTTGTCTAGATGATATGTAGTTACATCTCTTGTCTAGATGATATGTAGTTACACCTCTTGTCTAGATGACATGTAGTTACACCTCTTGTCTAAATGACATGTAGTTACACCTCCTATATAGATGATATGTAGTTATACCTCTTGTCTAGATGACATGTAGTTACACCTCGTATAGATGACATGTAGTTACACCTCTTGTCTAGATGACATGTAGTTACACCTCTTATCTAGATGATATGTAGTTACACCTCTTATCTAGATGATATGTAGTTACACCTCTTATCTAGATGATATGTAGTTACACCTCTTGTCTAGATGACATGTAGTTACACCTCTTGTCTACATGACATGTAGTTACACCTCTTGTCTAGATGACATGTAGTTACACCTCTTATCTAGATATGTAGTTACACCTCTTGTCTAGATGACATGTAGTTACACCTC
Organism: Lampris incognitus; assembly: GCF_029633865.1. Taxonomy (NCBI): domain Eukaryota; kingdom Metazoa; phylum Chordata; class Actinopteri; order Lampriformes; family Lampridae; genus Lampris; species Lampris incognitus. The sequence goes on from NC_079230.1 coordinate 33,430,980, forward strand.
TTATCTAGATGACATGTAGTTACACTTCTTGTCTAGATGACATGTAGTTACACCTCTTGTCTAGATGACATGTAGTTACATCTCTTGTCTAGATGACATGTAGTTACATCTCTTATCTAGATGATATGTAGTTACACCTCGTCTAGATGATATGTAGTTACACCTCTTGTCTAGATGACATGTAGTTACACCTCTTGTATAGATGATATGTAGTTACACCTCTTGTCTAGATGACATGTAGTTACACCTCTTGTATAGATGATATGTAGTTACACCTCTTGTCTAGATGATATGTAGTTACACCACTTGTATAGATGATATGTAGTTATACCTCTCGTCTAGATGATATGTAGTTACATCTCTTGTCTAGATGATATGTAGTTATACCTCTTGTCTAGATGATATGTAGTTACACCTCTTGTCTAGATGATATGTAGTTATACCTCTTGTCTAGATGATATGTAGTTATACCTCTTGTCTAGATGATATGTAGTTAAACCTCTTGTCTAGATGACATGTAATTACACCTCTTGTCTAGATGATATGTAGTTACACCTCTTGTCTAGATGACATGTAGTTACACCTCTTGTCTAGATGATATGTAGTTACACCTCTTGTCTAGATGATATGTAGTTATACCTCTTGTCTAGATGATATGTAGTTATACCTCTTGTCTAGATGATATGTAGTTATACCTCTTGTCTAGATGATATGTATTTAAACCTCTTGTCTAGATGACATGTAATTACACCTCTTGTCTAGATGATATGTAGTTACACCTCTTGTCTAGATGACATGTAGTTACACCTCTTGTCTAGATGATATGTAGTTACACCTCTTGTCTAGATGATATGTAGTTATACCTCTTTTCTAGATGACATGTAGTTACACCTCTTGTCTAGATGATATGTAGTTACATCTCTTGTCTAGATGATATGTAGTTATACCTCTTGTCTAGATGATATGTAGTTACACCTCTTGTCTAGATGATATGTAGTTATACCTCTTGTCTAGATGATATGTAGTTAAACCTCTTGTCTAGATGACATGTAATTACACCTCTTGTCTAGATGATATGTAGTTACACCTCTTGTCTAGATGATATGTAGTTATACCTCTTGTCTAGATGATATGTAGTTATACCTCTTGTCTAGATGATATGTAGTTATACCTCTTGTCTAGATGATATGTAGTTATACCTCTTGTCTAGATGATATGTAGTTATACCTCTTGTCTAGATGATATGTAGTTAAACATCTTGTCTAGATGACATGTAATTACACCTCTTGTCTAGATGATATGTAGTTACACCTCTTGTCTAGATGACATGTAGTTACACCTCTTGTCTAGATGACATGTAGTTACACCTCTTGTCTAGATGATATGTAGTTACACCTCTTGTCTAGATGATATGTAGTTACACCTCTTGTCTAGATGACATGTAGTTACACCTCTTGTCTAGATGATATGTAGTTACACCTCTTGTCTAGATGATATGTAGTTATACCTCTTGTCTAGATGATATGTAGTTACACCTCTTGTCTAGATGATATGTAGTTACATCTCTTGTCTAGATGACATGTAGTTACACCTCTTGTCTAGATGATATGTAGTTACACCTCTTGTCTAGATGATATGTAGTTACACCTCTTGTCTAGATGATATGTAGTTACATCTCTTGTCTAGATGACATGTAGTTACACCTCTTGTCTAGATGATATGTAGTTACACCTCTTGTCTAGATGATATGTAGTTACACCTCTTGTCTAGATGACATGTAGTTACACCTCTTGTCTAGATGATATGTAGTTACACCTCTTGTCTAGATGATATGTAGTTACATCTCTTGTCTAGATGATATGTAGTTAGACCTCTTGTCTAGATGACATGTAGTTACACCTCTTGTCTAGATGACATGTAGTTATACCTCTTATCTAGATGATATGTAGTTACACCTCTTGTCTAGATGACATGTAGTTACACCTCTTGTCTAGATGACATGTAGTTACACCTCTTGTCTAGATGACATGTAGTTACACCTCTTATCTAGATATGTAGTTACACCTCTTGTCTAGATGATATGTAGTTACACCTCTTGTCTAGATGACATGTAGTTACACCTCTTGTCTAGATGATATGTAGTTGCACCTCTCTTCTAGATGATATGTAGTTACACCTCTTGTCTAGATGATATGTAGTTACACCTCTTGTCTAGATGACATGTAGTTACACCTCTTGTCTAGATGATATGTAGTTACACCTCTTGTCTAGATGATATGTAGTTACATCTCTTGTCTAGATGATATGTAGTTACACCTCTTGTCTAGATGACATGTAGTTACACCTCTTGTCTAAATGACATGTAGTTACACCTCCTATATAGATGATATGTAGTTATACCTCTTGTCTAGATGACATGTAGTTACACCTCGTATAGATGACATGTAGTTACACCTCTTGTCTAGATGACATGTAGTTACACCTCTTATCTAGATGATATGTAGTTACACCTCTTATCTAGATGATATGTAGTTACACCTCTTATCTAGATGATATGTAGTTACACCTCTTGTCTAGATGACATGTAGTTACACCTCTTATCTAGATGACATGTAGTTACACTTCTTGTCTAGATGACATGTAGTTACACCTCTTGTCTAGATGACATGTAGTTACACCTCTTGTCTAGATGACATGTAGTTACATCTCTTATCTAGATGATATGTAGTTACACCTCGTCTAGATGATATGTAGTTACACCTCTTGTCTAGATGACATGTAGTTACACCTCTTGTATAGATGATATGTAGTTACACCTCTTGTCTAGATGACATGTAGTTACACCTCTTGTCTAGATGATATGTAGTTACACCTCTTGTATAGATGATATGTAGTTATACCTCTCGTCTAGATGATATGTAGTTACATCTCTTGTCTAGATGATATGTAGTTATACCTCTTGTCTAGATGATATGTAGTTACACCTCTTGTCTAGATGATATGTAGTTATACCTCTTGTCTAGATGATATGTAGTTATACCTCTTGTCTAGATGATATGTAGTTATACCTCTTGTCTAGATGATATGTAGTTAAACCTTTTGTCTAGATGACATGTAATTACACCTCTTGTCTAGATGATATGTAGTTACACCTCTTGTCTAGATGACATGTAGTTACACCTCTTGTCTAGATGATATGTAGTTACACCTCTTGTCTAGATGATATGTAGTTATACCTCTTGTCTAGATGATATGTAGTTATACCTCTTGTCTAGATGATATGTAGTTATACCTCTTGTCTAGATGATATGTAGTTAAACCTCTTGTCTAGATGACATGTAATTACACCTCTTGTCTAGATGATATGTAGTTACACCTCTTGTCTAGATGACATGTAGTTACACCTCTTGTCTAGATGACATGTAGTTACACCTCTTGTCTAGATGATATGTAGTTACACCTCTTGTCTAGATGATATGTAGTTACACCTCTTTTCTAGATGACATGTAGTTACACCTCTTGTCTAGATGATATGTAGTTACATCTCTTGTCTAGATGATATGTAGTTATACCTCTTGTCTAGATGATATGTAGTTACACCTCTTGTCTAGATGATATGTAGTTATACCTCTTGTCTAGATGATATGTAGTTATACCTCTTGTCTAGATGATATGTAGTTATACCTCTTGTCTAGATGATATGTAGTTACACCTCTTGTCTAGATGATATGTAGTTATACCTCTTGTCTAGATGATATGTAGTTATACCTCTTGTCTAGATGATATGTAGTTACACCTCTTGTCTAGATGATATGTAGTTATACCTCTTGTCTAGATGATATGTAGTTACACCTCTTGTCTAGATGATATGTAGTTACACCTCTTGTCTAGATGACATGTAGTTACACCTCTTGTCTAGATGATATGTAGTTACACCTCTTGTCTAGATGACATGTAGTTACATCTCTTGTCTAGATGATATGTAGGTATACCTCTTGTCTAGAAGATATGTAATTACACCTTTTGTCTAGATGATATGTAGTTACACCTCTTGTCTAGATGATATGGTACTACTACATGATATTGTAGCGAATTCGGGGGACAACGCAACCACAGGAACTGCCGCGGCCAGGAAGCGAACCAGTATTGCCCGCACCGCAGGAGACATCGCTGACCACTAGACTAAAGGGTCAGACCCGCCAGCGGCCAGCGTGTCTTCTTATCCATGCACGTTACAATATGAAGTCATTGCTGGTTCTACAGGACTGGTTTTGTGTACTACTACATGACATGAAGTCATTGCTGGTTCTACAGGACTGGTTTTGTATACTACTACATGACATGAAGTCATTGCTGGTTCTACAGGACTGGTTTCGTGTACTACTACATGAAATGAAGTCATTGCCGGTTCTATGGGACTGGTTTTGTGTACTAGTACATGTTCATTGCTGGTTGTATAGGACTAGTTGTATTTCTTATTTATTTTGGCAGTGTATTAACTACATCGACTGGAATCATAACATTTAAATTGAGGTAAAATCTACAAATATATGTTAACGCGCATATCTAATTGTTAGAAAGAATTTAATTCAAAGTAGTGTGTGCTATGGTTATTGCTAAATGCTGAAGTATTTTAATACTACTTTCACATGATATTTCATGTATGTTATACAGTGCAGTACTAGTAGTCTATTGTAAGTTTAACTTTGTGTTAATTGTTCTGCATGTGATCTAGTCTGTGTGCATATGCATCATAATGGGTCATTGATTGATTTTGATTTATGTATTTAATATATTAATTCCTGTACACTGGTACCACTGCACAGCTGTCATGTTCCTGTTTGTAACTTACACACGCGTGCATTAAACTGCCAGTGTCCTTTTGGCATCAGTCTATTTGTATCATGTTCCCCAAAAACTGACATCTCTAGCTGTTGGCTCATATTTACACTATGCTATGCTATATGTACCTCACAATATCTCACACTATGCTATGCTATATGTACCTCACAATATCTCACACTATGCTATGCTATATGTACCTCACAATATCTCACACTATGCTATGGTATATGTACCTCACAATATCTCACACTATGCTATGCTATATGTACCTCACAATATCTCACACTATGCTATGCTATATGTACCTCACAATATCTCACACTATGCTATGCTATATGTACCTCACAATATCTCACACTATGCTATGCTATATGTACCTCACAATATCTCACACTATGCTATGCTATATGTACCTCACAATATCTCACACTATGCTATGGTATATGTACCTCACAATATCTCACACTATGCTATGCTATATGTACCTCACAATATCTCACACTATGCTATGCTATATGTACCTCACAATATCTCACACTATGCTATGCTATATGTACCTCACAATATCTCACACTATGCTATGCTATATGTACCTCACAATATCTCACACTATGCTATGCTATATGTACCTCACAATATCTCACACTATGCTGTGGTATATGTACCTCACAATATCTCACACTATGCTGTGGTATATGTACCTCACAATATCTCACACTATGCTATGGTATATATTGTGAGGTACACTAGTCGTTAACATATGGTATATGTACCTCACAATACCTCACACTATGCTGTGGTGTATTGTGAGGTACACTAGTCCTTAACATATGGTATATTTACCTCACAATACCTCACACTCTGCTGTGGTATATTGTGAGGTACACTAGTCGTTAACATATGGTATATGTACCTCACAATACCTCACACTATGTTGTGGTATATTGTGAGGTACACTAGTCCTTAACATATGGTATATGTACCTCACAATATACCACACACTATGTTGTGGTGTATTGTGAGGTACACTAGTCCTTAACATATGGCTAACACGAAGTGTCATATTTGTACTTCCCGGCTGTTGTAGTGGTCTGGACCACAGACAGTGTCATGTTCATGCCCTTCTGTGCCTCCCTCTTCTGGCTGGTCTCTGTTATGCAGGCCTCCTTATCTCACACCCCTGTTTCCCATCATGCAGCTCACTGCTTCAGCCATGCCACTTCTCACTCTCATTTCCAGTTTGTCAAGTAAGCCTTGCTCTGAGCTGATCTGACGGTCTGACCCATCTTCTCCTGGCCTACAGGCAGGAACTGAATCCTGCAGGGCCTGTGGTCATAACTGGGAGGAAGTGGACCATGAGTCAGAAGTACAGCTGCAGGCCTGCCTCCACTGCACTGACTGGAGTGTTTTTGAGGCTGCATGTACAGACCTGGACGAGGTTACCGACACGGTGACGTCTTACACCAGCTTGCCCACCAACCTTCTGTGTCAAACGTCAACCAAGAACAGCAGAGCAGCTGATGAGCTGAGCTGATGTCAGCAAATAACCCCAATCCCCAAGTTCTCTGTAGGGCACCTGAGTCTCTTATTACTCGTCCCTGCACCTTTTGAACCGGATGTGGCTCACTTTATAAACAAGAGGGAGACTTTCGGGTCCCAGATCCAGCCTGGCTTCTGCATTCGTCCCATTCCCCGGGTTAATTCTGCCTCCTTCACCCACTTCCACCCAACTACAAGTTCAGTGTTAGACAGCACAGCCTCCATCAAAGTGTTTTAGGATTATTAGCATTATGGAGCAGTACGGGTGGTGTTCAGTCTGTTAGTTTTGTAGTACGTTTGTTTTCAGTAATGTTTCCCAACTAATGTTGAGCTTTTTTCACTGTTTAAACGCTTTGCTTATGCCGGTAACTCGTTTGAATTTGAATGGTCCTCCCACATGCTGCGTCCCCCTGGAGAAACTCCTCACTGTCAGGTGAAAAGGAGCAGCTGGTGCCTCCACATGTATGGAGGAGGCATGTGGTGGTCTGCAGCCCTCCCCGGACCGGCAGAGGGGGTGGAGCAGAGACCGGGGCGGCTCGGAAGAGTGGGGTAATTGACCGGGTACAGTTGGGGAGAAAAAGGGAGATAATCCCCCACCCCCCAAAAAAAGTGTCTACAGTCCCCCCCCCCCCCCATATCAAGCTACACTTGGTGAGTCAGTCTTTGGCGAGCCTGGAGACGGGCTTGAACAGCACGTGTGTGTGTGTGTGTGTGTTTACACGGCGCTGCCACACTTTTTATCTTGGATTTTCACAGCTTACGTCCACGTTTCCTTCTGTACATGTGAAAGGGGAGCAAGGGTCGAGCACTCACATTGAAGGTCTGCCCGGCGGGTTTGGACACAGTGGCAGCGCCTGCCAGCCAGGACGGACTCTGCATCCCAGTCTTCCTCCACACCTCCTTGTCGCCGCCGGAGCTCCTGACCAGAACCTTCAGGTTGTTCTGCATGTCAGCGCCGTACATGTAATATCGGAAATGAACGCAGACCTGCTTGGTCGAGGGTGAGAGGGCGGGGCTAAGCAGACGGGCTCTCTGCTTATTGGCCACATTGTCGCACTCGTGGTAGATGTAGTAGCCCCCTGGGCAGATGAGGAGAGAGAAGGAGCGTGGCAGTTACAATTCTGTAACACTCTTCGCCTGAAATCTCAAATAATAATGATACCGACTAAAACAACGCACAAACATACCAACTGTGGTCGTGCAGATAGCCACAAAAAGCTGCTACGCTGTCCATCTCGCACACCAACCAAAATACAAGTTCAAACAATCCTTCTTGCCGTGACCGACAATACCCCGCATGAAGAAGTGAGCGGGCTGACCATCCCAAATCTTAAACATGAGGGGGTTTATACACATGTTCGATGCCGGGTCCATGATCTCCATCGCACACATTTGGGGATTTGCCTCTTCTGAAATCTGATCAGTATCAAACCTGTGCACAAACTTCCATGGCGAAGTTTGATGTTGAGCTGGCAATGTGGCTCCTCGCATAATACACACTTACATTTAAAATGACAATTTACAATCTCATTTAGCAGACACCTTTATCCAAGGCGACGTACAGCTGAGAGTTCATACGACACAAGCAAGGACCTCGTACGGAGGCGACAATGCAAGTGCCAAAAAACTAGGTTCAAGTCCGGTAGGACACATGGGTGTCAACAGGCAGTGCACAAAGGCGATGCATAGCGTGCAAGGAAGCTTTTCTTTTGAAATAGTAATGCCATCGGGTGTGGAGGTGTTTGAGAAAGAGCTTCTTATAGATGGAGAGGGACACAGCAGATCAAATGGAGTTTAGTTAGGGTTGGTACTCCTGTCTGTGCCCCTGACCGAGGCACGGCAAGACCAACTGGAGGTGGTCTCCGGGTGGTGCACGGTGGCTGCCCACTGCTGCTAGCTACACCGCTAGGATGGGGTAAATGTAGAGCACAATTTCCCTACGGGGATCAAGAGAGTATATATATATATATATATATACATATCAGAACCCATTGCACCGCTGGGGACATATACAGAAGAGTCTAGCTGGTGACTTGGGGCCCTGTATTGGTGGAAGTGCCAGCTGCCTTTCATTGGCAGAGTGTAGTGAGCGGGACTGAGTGTAGACCTGAATAAGCGAGTTCAGGTCGGCAGGAGCCATTTTAGTTGCCGTTTTGTAAGTGAGCATTAAGGTGTTTGTGGGAGCCAGTGGAGGGATATGAACAGCAGGGTGACGTGTGCTGTGTTTGGTTGGTTGAAGACCAGATGTGCTGCCGCATTCTGGCTCCTTTGCAGAGGTTTGAAAGTGCATGCAGGGCGACCTGCCAGTAAGGAGATGCAGTAGTCCATACGTGATACAATAGAAGGCCTGTACCAGGATTGGGCTGCCTGCTCAGACAGGTAGGCTCTGATGTTGTAGAGGGCAAATCAGCACGACCAAGCAGTGGAGGCCACGTGAACCTTAAAAGTTACTTGGTCCAATCATGACACCCGGCTTTCGGCCGGCAGACTTTGTGGGCATGAGTTGGGCTGATCTGAGCTAGATTTCCATCTATTGTTGTAAGGATGGACTGACTGAGATGACAAGGAGCTCAGTCTTAGATTCGCTAGCGCCTCATCTGGTCGGTCAGGGCACCTGTTCGGTGGGGGGGGGGAATCAGCTGATGTAGTTACACCGCTTGTCTAGGTGAGATGTCTCAATTAGGGACAAAAAGGGGGGGGGTACAAAAAAAGAAAGGGATTGAGAGACTCGGTTAAAGACCGAGCGCTCGAGTGTTTCTGACAGAAAGGGAAGGAGAGGAACTGGTCTGGGCTGGGCTGGGTGTGGGTTTTATGAGCAGCGGGGTGACCTGAGCCTGCTAAATGTGATGGGGAACAGATCCTTTTGAAGCGAGGACTTGATGATGTGTGTGACTGTGGGGTTAAGTGTGGAGAAATGGTCTGTAGGAGGTTGGATGGTATCAGGTCCAGCGGACAGGTACTGGGACGAGAGTCCAGCAGAGGCTTGGAGACTTCCAAGACACTTACTGTGTCTTGGGTGATAAACCTCTCTCCCATCTTTTATGTGATCATGATTTTTCTAAAAATCATTTGAAAGGAATGCAATGAAACCAGTACTAACTTCCATCCGGATAGTCTCCATCTGGCCCGGTGCCCGCGGTTGGTGTTTCACCACGATGTCTGGTCCAGTCACTGTCGTCGTTTCCATCCTGGGTGAAGCCACAGAACGGCTGGCTGGCCTGATTGAAGTCACATGAGGTCAGGACAACTGAGTGGAGAAAGCGGGGGCCAAAGAGAGGGGGGGTGGAGAAGGTGGAGATAGGGGAGAGAACGATGGAGGAATGGGTGGAGAAGGGAGGAGATGAGTGGATGGACAAGTATGGGTGCAGACATAGCAGCATTAATAAAGACAGCGTAGCATTAGCTGCTAGACTGTCATGAGTGCATCTGGAACAGACGTTTAACGGTTTTCCACCATATTCTCATGATTTTACACATCACGTGATCATGGTGGTGATCACCAGACAGGCCACAGATGATTCCTGGGGCCCGTCTGGTTGGTTTCCACCCACAGGACATACCTGGGCGGAGGTCTTCAGTCAGAAACCAGCCCACTACAGACCTGTCAGTCATGCAACACAATGCAATGACAAAACTAATGTGTTTTATGGTGGTATGGCATTCACATATAGTGTGTAACCATCATCACATATGGTGTGTAACCATCATCACATATGGTGTGTAACCATCATCACATATGGTGTGTAACCATCATCACATATAGTGTGTAACCATCATCACATATAGTGTGTAACCATCATCACATATAGTGTGTAACCATCATCACATATAGTGTGTAACCATCATCACATATAGTGTGTAACCATCATCACATATAGTGTGTAACCATCATCACATATGGTGTGTAACCATCATCACATATGGTGTGTAACCATCATCACATATAGTGTGTAGCCATCTTCCTTCCTGTGTCTCATCAAGCGCATGACTGGGACCCCAGCACATGCACGCTCTAAATCAACTCCTGTGCACTGTGCACATGAGTTGTGTGTTTTATTGTAGAACAAAACGTGTTGTGTTGGTGCAGACTGCAGGTAGTGTACAGGTGTGCAGGGAGATAAGAGCCAGAGGTAAAGTCCACCAGGATCACAAGGCCAGTCCTCTGCTGGGATGAGGTGTGTGTCCCAACTCGCCGTGTGCACGTGTGGTGTAGTGCCTGTGCATATGTGTGTGTGAGTGTGCGTCAAGTGTGTATCTGAGTGAGTGTGTCCCTCAACAAAGTCATTCATGTCTTCAAACGATGGCTGGTGAAGGGTTTTATTCAAAGTGAGCACAAACTGCATGGGTCACCTTGTGTACATGTGTTTATGAGTACACACAACAACAACATCAGTAAAACAAGTGGGCTGATAACTTACCATCATCTTTGACTGTCTTCTTTAGGCTGTTGAAAAGCACACACAGACACACACACAGACACACACACAGACACACACACACAGAGGCAGGCCATTAAAAATAAACCCTTTTTTACTTGTATATACAAATGTCCAGAAACCAGTACACCCTGATGTTACCCCAGGTGTGCACCTCAGCCAGGTGTGCACCTCAGCCAGGTGTGCACCTCAGCCAGGTGTGCACCTCAGCCAGGGTGGATGGGAAGGGGGGCAGACATACAGGGGTGGATGGGAAGGGGGGGCAGAAATACAGGGGTGGATGGGAAGGGGGGCAGAAATACAGGGGTGGATGGGAAGGGGGGGCAGAAATACAGGGGTGGATGGGAAGGGGGGGCAGAAATACAGGGGTGGATGGGAAGGGGGGGCAGAAATACAGGGGTGGATGGGAAGGGGGGCCAGACATACAGGGGTGGATGGGAAGGGGGGCAGACATACAGGGGTGGATGGGAAGGGGGGCAGACATACAGGGGTGGATGGGAAGGGGGGCTACTAGAGGGAGAAACAGCAGCCACAGACGAGGCCAGCAGTACTCTCCCACTTGGACAGATATAAAGGAAAGAAAAACAAACGTCATAAATCCCAGATGCAGGTCAAGCGCTCAGTCCCCAGCCTGCCCCAGACCAGGGGTGTATGAGCTGCCGGGGGGGGGGGGGCACGACAAGCCAATGGAGAAAAGGTGTATCTTGAGACGGGATTGGAAGGGTGGGAGGGATTCTGAGTCTCTAATGAATTGGGGAAGTGCGTTCCAGAGCCTGGGAGCTGCTCTGGAGAAGGCTGGGTCACCAAAGCCACGGAGGTTGGACCTGGGGGGGTAGAGAGAAGGGAGGCTGAGGTGGATCTGAGGGACCGAGAGGGTTGGTAGGGGGAGAGGAGATCGGTGAGGTATGGGGGAGCCAGTTTGTGAAGGGCTTTATAAGTAAAAACCAGGAGTTTGTAATTGATCCGGTGGGAGATGGGTAGCCAGTGGAGGTCTTTTAGGACTGGGGTGATGTGGTGCCAGGATTTGGTGAAAGTTAAAAGTCGGGCGGATGCGTTCTGCACCAGTTGGAGTCTCTTGATAGAGCTAGCACTGATGCCATAGAGGAGTGAGTTGCAGTAATCAAGGCGGGAGGAGATGAAGGCATGGATCAGTATCTCAGCAGCAGGGCATGTGAGAGAGGATCTTATTTTTGCAATGTTGCAAAGGTGGTAGAAGGAGAATTTGACCATTTGGCAGATATGTGGCTCAAGGGAGAGGGTGGGATTAAGGATCACACCAAGGCTGTCTGTGAATGTTCTCATTCATCCAGGTCATGGTGATCCAAAGGAGGTGAATCAAGTGCAACTGGACTCGGTATATATCCGTGAAGACGTTTCGCCTCTCATCCAAGAGGCTTCCTCAGTTCAGGCCTTTCTGACTAGACCAAGCTAGTCTGACTGGCTGCTGATGAGACTCAGATATTTATCCTTTTTTGGAATCGTTATCAGAGCTGTAGATGTCCATGGCTCCTCGTGTTCCGATGTTTAGCAACGCCCGTCGTAATCAGAGGTATTGAGAAATAGCTATTGAGCTATTTGGAGAAACCAAACAACCACTACACAAACGGATGGCCCAACACAAAGGGCCAAACTCCTCAGGACAAGACTCAGCAGTCTATCTACACCTAAAGGAGAAGACACACTCCTTCCAGGACAGCAACGTACACATTTTGGACAGGGAGGATAGATGGTTTGAAAGAGGGGTGAAGGAAGCCATCTATGTGAAACTGGAAAAACCATCCCTCAACAGAGGAGGAGGTCTGTGACACCACCTATCTCCCACTTACAATGCCGTCCTTTCAAAACAACAGCGAATCCAGCCGACAACAGACGAGCAATAAATCTTTTCTAACAGGTGTTTTTCCAGATAAAATGAAAATGATTAAGGTGGTTCCAGTCTATAAAATGGTGACAAACACGTTGTATCAATTTAGAGACCCCTGGCTTTGCTACCTCAATTTTCTAAAATACTTGAAAAATTATTTGTAAATAGACTTGATGACGTTGACAAACATGAGTTATTGAGGGGCCACCAATATGAGTTTAGGAGCAATTGATCAAGTGATGGATTTTGTAGAAAATATAGCAACAGCAGTAGATGAGAAACACTGTAAGTGTTTTTATTGATTTACGTAAAGCATTTGACTTGGTCCATCCTTCCTTACTCTTGAAGAAAGTGGAACACTATGGTATAAGAGGTGTCACACAACGCTGGTTAAGAAGCTATTTAAATAATAAGTTTCAATATGTGAATATTGAAAACACTGAATCAATCTAAGAAGAGTAACTTGTGGTGTTCCACAAGGTTCAGTATTGGGACCTAAGTTGTTGACATTTTTTTTAAATGATATGTCTATGGTACCTAATTGTTGAAATGTGTTACGTTTACTGATGATATAAATTTATGTTGTTCTGGGAAGGGCATGAAAAAATTGTTGAAAACAGTATAAAGGGAATTGGGAATGTTAAAAAATGGTTTGATATCAATAAGTTATCACTAAAAGAAAATAAAACAAAATGTTCGGTGGTTTTGGGGTTAATAGTGAAATAAAACAAGTTAAATGGAGTTGAAATTGAAAGAGTATTTAAAAACAAACTTCTTGGGAATGATTATAGATCATAGACTCTGTTGGAAGCCACATATAGAATATATTAAACGGAAATTATCTAAAGCTCTTGCTCTTCTTCACAAAACAAGGGGTCTGCTGATAGTAAATGTGTGTTTATATTGTATTGTTCATTGATATTGTCATATCTGTCATATTGTGTTGAGGTTTGGGGAAATGTTTATAAAACAAACATAGACCCCATAATTAAACATCAGAAAAGAGCTATCAGAATAATAAATAAAGCCGGTCACCGTGACTCTACTAATCTATTATTTATACGGTCCTGCACCTTCAAATTCTTAGATATTGTATATTTAGAAACATTTGGAAATACTTTATGGCGCTAGAAGTAAAAGCCTTCCTGTTTGTATCCAACAACATTTTAAATGAAGAGAAGGAAACTATCATTTCAAAGGGAGGGTTGTGTATTTTTGAAACATGCAAAGTGAGTACCGGTGTAAAATACAGATGTGTGTAACATACAGATGTGTGTAAAATACAGATGTGTGTAAAATACAGATGTGTGTAAAATACAGATGTGTGTCAGCTTTGGGAGTCAACTATGGCGTGGTCTTCATGAGGAGCTGAACTTGTGTAGCTTGCTGTAGCTTGCTGCCACAACGTCACAGTCGCATTTGCATGGGTCGAGCACGGGCGTATATGGCGGCTGTCACGTGAAGTGAACTCAATAAAGTTTTCTGATTTTGAATGGAAATCAGCGCGTGCGGGCGGTTCGGGTTTTGGCGGGTCTGACGAACAATACAGTTGTCCGCTGTTGCGCGCGTGGAAGTGTCCACGTGTCTTATGTGATGAATCAGGTTTAAGGCCCAAACATACTCGGGCGGAGCGGACTCCACGAGGAAGGTCCGCAGTCATTTGGGCTTCCGTAGTCGAGCGCACTTCCGCGTTGTAGTTTCCTGCAAAGCCGTCGGTGAAACACTACATTACCCACAATGCTTGTGTGTTGTTACACTCTTCTGTCATGGCGTCCGACACTGACGACGAGGAAGACATGCTCTTGCCTGCTGGCTCTACAAGACAATACACTGAAGAGACGGTGGTGTGTGTCCTCTCTGTGACGTGGCGTACAGGTGGGGCTACTTTCCCACCTTCTACTCACAGATGTTCGCAATGTGTGTGTGTGGTGTCGGGTGTGTGTGTGTGTGTGTGTGTGTGTGTGTGTGGTGTGTGTGTGTGTGTGTGTGGTGTGTGTGTGTGTGTGTGGTGTGTGTGTGTGTGTGTGTGTGGTGTCGGGTGTGTGTGTGTGTGTGTGTGTGTGTGTGTGTGTGTGTGTGTGTGTGGTGTGGTGTGTGTGTGTGTGTGTGTGTGTGTGTGTGTGGTGTGTGTGTGTGTGTGTGTGTGTGGTGTCGGGTGTGTGTGTGTGTGTGTGTGTGTGTGGTGTGGTGTGTGTGTGGTGTGTGGTGTGTGTGTGTGTGTGTGTGTGTACATACACACAGGGTGTTGTGATGCGTCTAGTGCAGCAGTGTGTAGTTGGAGGGAAGGTGCATGTGTTCTTCCAACCCACTTGTGTCCTTCCTGCCCTTAGCTTGCTGCCGCTGGCAAGCCTCTGTGGCTAATAGGGCAGCATGCTAGTGTGTAAGCCTTCCCTTGCCAGTACATAGCCTCTCCTTCACCACGACTCCTGCCCTTAGCTTGCTGCCGCTGGCTAGCCTTTGTGGCCAATAGGGCAGCATGCTAGCGTGTAAGCCTTCCCTTGCCAGTACATAGCCTCTCCTTCACCAAGACTCCTGCCCTTAGCTTGCTGCCGCTGGCTAGCCTCTGTGGCTAATAGGGCAGCATGCTAGTGTGTAACCCTTCCCTTGCCAGTACATAGCCTCTCCTTCACCACGACTCCTGCCCTTAGCTTGCTGCCTGCCGCTAGCTAGCCTCTGTGGCCAATAGGGCAGCATGCTAGTGTGTAACCCTTCCCTTGCCAGTACATAGCCTCTCCTTCACCTAGACTCCTGCCGGGCCTCCCCGTGGCCACACGTGGTAACTGGGGTCTTGTGGCCCCAGGCTAACTTGGCAGGGGATCTCGGAGCAGCAGTGGGCCCCAGAGATACGGTGTGCAGGCCCACCCTGGTGGACACGCCCTGGCACCTATCAACCACTGCCCCGCTGCCTTGTGGGTGAGTCTGGAAGACATAAGGCTAAGGGAGCTCACCCCAACAGAAAAGCAAGCTGTGGCGGCACGCTTCGAGGCGGTTTCCCAAAAACTGGATTTCCGGCAGCCCCCTGCAGTTGTGTGGAGGTGCCGGTCGTCTAGGGATCCCCCTTGCCATCGGAACCATCTCCTCTACAATCAAGTCATGTGGCGTTGGGAGAAGCGCCCCACCCCCCATGCCACTTTAAAACCCATCTCTGCTGCGCAGGTATCTTCTGCTATCTGAGTCCTCAAAGGACCCACAAAGAGAAGAAGATGGTCATCATCGGGCACCATGGACAACCAGCAAGCAAGCAAGTGTGTGTGTGTGTGTGTGTGTGTGTGTGTGTGTGTGTGTGTGTGTGTGTGTGTGTGTGTGTTAGTGTAGATAGCGGGACCAAAAACTAAAGCACTTATGATCCTAATTCTTTTTGGAGGTGGTAGGTATTGTTCCAGAGAGTAAGGGAAAAATCCCAGAAAATTAAAATTATGCATAATTATACATAAATATGCAAAATATGCATTTTCTAAAAATGGCTAACAACCACTTTTCTCGGCATTTCAAGTGATTCTGAGCATTTGGGGGGAGGGAGTTGGAGTGGGGGGGGGGGTTAGGGGCAGGGGGAAGGCGGTTAGCTGGCAGGATGAAGAGGAGCGAGATTTAGACGGGTGGAGAACTAATACACGTCATGATCACCACAACTTGGTTGCGGGTCACTTACTAGTAAACCATATAAACCACACAACCCATATAAACCATATAAACCACACAACCCATATAAACCATATAAACCATATAAACCACACAACCCATATAAACCATATAAACCATATAAACCACACAACCCATATAAACCATATAAACCACACAACCCATATAAACCATACAAACCACACAACCCATATAAACCACACAACCCATATAAACAATACAAACCACACAACCCATATAAACCACACAACCCATATAAATCACATAAACCACACAACCCATATAAACCATATAAACCACACAACCCATATAAACCATATAAACCACACCAACCATATAAACCATATAAACCACACAACCCATATAAACCATATAAACCACACAACCCATATAAATTACATAAACCACACAACCCATATAAACCATATAAACCACACAACCCATATAAACCACATAAACCAAACAACCCATGTAAACCATACAAACCACACAACCCATATAAACCATATAAACCACACAACCCATATAGACCATATAAACCGTACAACCCATATAAACCATATAAACCACAAAACCCATATAAACCATATAAACCACACAACTCATATAAACCATATAAACCACACCAACCATATAAACCATATAAACCACACAACCATATAAACCATATAAACCACACAACCCATATAAACCATACAACCCATGTAAACCATATAAACCACACAACCCATATAAACCACACAAACCACACAACCCATATAAACCATATAAACCATACAACCCATATAAACCATATAAACCAAATAAACCATATAAACAACACAACCCATATAAACCATATAAACAACACAACCCATATAAACAATATAAACCATACAACCCATGTAAACCATATAAACCACACAACCCATATAAACCATATAAACTATATAAACAACGCAACCCATATAAACCATATAAACCATATAAACCACACAACCCATATGAACCATATAAACTATATAAACAACACAACCTATATAAACCATATAAACTATATAAACAACACAACCCATATAAACCATATAAACCATAGAAACCACACAACCCATATAAACCATATAAGCCATACAATCCATGGAAACTATATAAACCACCCAACCCATATAAACCATACAACCCATATAAACCATATAAACCACACAACCCATATAAACCATACAACCCATGTAAACCATATAAACCACACAACCCATATAAACCATACAAACCACACAACCCATATAAACCATATAAACCATACAACCCATATAAACCATATAAACCAAATAAACCATATAAACAACACAACCCATATAAACCATATAAACAACACAACCCATATAAACAATATAAACCATACAACCCATGTAAACCATATAAACCACACAACCCATATAAACCATATAAACTATATAAACAACGCAACCCATATAAACCATATAAACCATATAAACCACACAACCCATATAAACCATATAAACTATATAAACAACACAACCTATATAAACCATATAAACTATATAAACAACACAACCCATATAAACCATATAAACCATAGAAACCACACAACCCATATAAACCATATAAGCCATACAATCCATGGAAACTATATAAACCACCCAACCCATATAAACCATACAACCCATATAAACCATATAAACCACACTACCCATATAAACCATATAAACCACACCAACCATATAAACCATATAAACCACACCAACCATATAAACCATATAAACCACACAACCATATAAACCATATAAACCACACCAACCATATAAACCATATAAACCACACAACCATATAAACCATATAAACCATACAATCCATATAGACCATATAAACCATATAAATCATATAAACCATATAAATCTTATAAACCATACAACCCCAATAAACTATACAAACCGTATAAATCTTATAAAGCATATAAATAATGTAAACCATATAAATCACGTAAACCATATAAACTATACAAAATATACAAACCATATAAACAATATAAATCTTATAATCCATATAAATCTCATAAACCATACAAATCTTATAAAGCATATAAATCATACAAACCATATAAATTTTATAAAGCATATAAATCATACAAACTATATAAACCATATAAATCTTACAAACCGTACAAATCTTATAAAGCATCTAAATCATACAAACCATATAAACCATATAAATCTTACAAATCTTATGAAGCATATAAATCTTATAAACTATATAAAGCATATAAACCATGTAAATCTTATAAACCATATAAATCTTATAAATCTCATGAAGCATATAAATCTTATAAACTATATAAATCATATAAACCATATAAATCTTATAAAGCGTATAAATCATGTAAACCATATAAATCTTATAAACCATACAAATTGTATAAAGCATATAAATCATACAAACCATATAAACCATATAAACCTTGTAAATCTTATGAAGCATATAAATCTTATAAATTATATAAATCATATAAACCATGTAAATCATACAAACCATATAAACCATATAAACCTTGTAAATCTTATGAAGCATATAAATCTTATAAATTATATAAATCATATAAACCATGTAAATCATATAAACCATGTAAATCATATAAGCCATATAAACTCCACAACATAAAAATAATTCTTTGATACATCCTGCACCTTTAATATAAAATGTGAGTTCATGTAAGTGTATCTAAAGCGCTGGTCAGCCTGGAGGACAGTGTTCAACCAATTAAACAGTGATACCGATTCTAAGATACACCCGATACAGGACTTTTATTTTCTAAGATACACCCGATACAGGACTTTTATTTTCTAAGATACACCCGATACAGGACTTTTATTTTCTAAGATACACCCGATACAGGACTTTTATTTTCTAAGATACACCCGATACAGGACTTTTATTTTCTAAGATCCACCCGATACAGGACTTTTATTTTCTAAGATCCACCCGATACAGGACTTTTATTTTCTAAGATCCACCCGATACAGGACTTTTATTTTCTAAGATCCACCCGATACAGGCCTTCTATGTTCTAAGATCCACCCCATACAGGCCTTCTATGTTCTAAGATCCACCCGATACAGGCCTTCTATGTTCTAAGATCCACCCGATAGAGGCCTTCTATGTTCTAAGATCCACCCGATACAGGCCTTCTATGTTCTAAGATCCACCCGATAGAGGCCTTCTATGTTCTAAGATCCACCCGATACAGGCCCTTCTATGTTCTAAGATCCACCCGATACAGGCCTTCTATGTTCTAAGATCCACCCGATACAGGCCCTTCTATGTTCTAAGATCCACCCGATACAGGCCTTCTATGTTCTAAGATCCACCCGATACAGGCCTTCTATGTTCTAAGATCCACCAGATACAGGCCTTCTATGTTCTAAGATCCACCCGATAGAGGCCTTCTATGTTCTAAGATCCACCCGATAGAGGCCTTCTATGTTCTAAGATCCACCCGATAGAGGCCTTCTATGTTCTAAGATCCACCCGATACAGGCCCTTCTATGTTCTAAGATCCACCCGATAGAGGCCTTCTATGTTCTAAGATCCACCCGATACAGGCCTTCTATGTTCTAAGATCCACCCGATACAGGCCTTCTATGTTCTAAGATCCACCCGATACAGGCCCTTCTATGTTCTAAGATCCACCCGATACAGGCCCTTCTATGTTCTAAGATCCACCCGATACAGGCCTTCTATGTTCTAAGATCCACCCCATACAGGCCTTCTATGTTCTAAGATCCACCCGATACAGGCCTTCTATGTTCTAAGATCCACCCCATACAGGCCCTTCTATGTTCTAAGATCCACCCCATACAGGCCCTTCTATGTTGTAAGATCCACCCGATACAGGCCTTCTATGTTGTAAGATCCACCCCATACAGGCCTTCTATGTTCTAAGATCCACCCCATACAGGCCTTCTATGTTCTAAGATCCACCCGATACAGGCCCTTCTATGTTCTAAGATCCACCCCATACAGGCCCTTCTATGTTCTAAGATCCACCCCATACAGGCCCTTCTATGTTGTAAGATCCACCCGATACAGGCCTTCTATGTTGTAAGATCCACCCCATACAGGCCTTCTATGTTCTAAGATCCACCCCATACAGGCCTTCTATGTTGTAAGATCCACCCCATACAGGCCTTCTATGTTGTAAGAATTGAGCTATCCAGCGAGTCTAGCAGTCCGTGTAGGACCTGCGGCGGTGTGTCTGTAGTTTCAGGTGCCTCACCTGGCTGTGTGTACTTGAGTTGCAGAGCTGGTTATCCACAGAAACAAAACCAGAAACGTCTCTTTATCCATGTCTACTGATGCAGGCTGGCAGGAAGAGGACATCAGTCTCATGTCCCAGGGCTTTTATATAGGGTTGTCCCAGCAGGGGGGGGGGGGTGTTGGGCTCAATGTGGGGTCATCCCACTCCTACGCTGGATGTTAAACCGTCCGCTGCAAAAAATAGTAAATGAGTTACTGTCTGAGATAGGGAGAGGGTGTGTTCCCTAGGGTGTGTTTGTGCACATGTATATGATGCGTATATGTATACATAAATGTGTGTGTGTGTGTGTGTGTGTGTGTGTGTGTGTGTGTGTGTGTACCCATTTTGACCCATAGTTCACCAGCTGGGAGTGGATGCCATCAAACAGTAAATGTGATGCTGGGCTGTCCTGTAAAACACAGGACAACTTGTGGGACATTACACGTGAGGTTTTAATGGCAAGGCCACACCCGTACCAGGTGGCTAGAAGTCTACTGCTGGGAGGAGGCTCGGATTCCCTGCCGGCTCCAAACACTCATCAATATAAATATTCAAGAAAAGCTTTATGTCTTTATTTGTTGCTTTTGTTTGCTTCACCCGTCAACAACTTCTCGGCTAAGTCACTTTAGTCCAACACCTACTGACTGTCCTAGAGCATTATTTACTCCACTTTACTTTATTTAACTTTACTTTACTCCAACACCTGCTGACTGTCCTGCAGCATTATTTACTCCACTTTAGTTTATTTTATTTTGCTTTAGTCCAATACCTGCTGACTGTCCTGCAGCATTATTTACTTTACTTTACTTTATTTTACTTTACTTTACTCCAACACCTGCTGACTGTCCTGCAGAATTGTTTACTTTACTTTAGCCCAACACCTGCTGACTGTCCTGCAGCATTATTTACTCCACTTTAGTTTATTTTATTTTGCTTTAGTCCAATACCTGCTGACTGTCCTGCAGCATTATTTACCCCACTTTAGTTTATTTTATTTTGCTTTAGTCCAATACCTGCTGACTGTCCTGCAGCATTATTTACTTTACTTTACTTTATTTTACTTTACTTTAGTCAAACACCTGCTGAATTTTCTGCAGCATTGTTTACTTTACTTTACTTTACTCCAACACCTGCTGACTGTTCTGCAGCATTGTTTACTTTAATTTACTCCAACACCTGCTGACTGTCCTGCAGAATTGTTTACTTTACTTTAGCCCAACACCTGCTGACTGTCCTGCAGAATTGTTTACTTTACTTTAGCCCAACACCTGCTGACTGTTAGCAGCATTGTTTACTTTAATTTAGCCCAACACCTGCTGACTGTTAGCAGCATTGTTTACTTTACTTTACTTTAGCCCAACACCTGCTGACTGTTAGCAGCATTGTTTACTTTAATTTAGCCCAACACCTGCTGACTGTTAGCAGCATTGTTTACTTTAATTTATTCCAACACCTGCTGACTGTCCTGCAGAATTGTTTACTTTACTTTAGCCCAACACCTGCTGAATGTTCTGCAGCATTGTTTACTTTACTTTAGCCCAACACCTGCTGACTGTCCTGCAGTATTGTTTACTTTACTTTAGCCCAACACCTGCTGACTGTCCTGCAGTATTGTTTACTTTAATTTACTCCAACACCTGCTGACTGTTCTGCAGCATTGTTTACTTTACTGTAGCCCAACACCTGCTGACTGTTAGCAGCATTGTTTACTTTACTTTAGCCCAACACCTGCTGACTGTTCTGCAGTATTGTTTACTTTACTTTAGCCCAACACCTGCTGACTGTTCTGCAGCATTGTTTACTTTACCCAAACGCCTGCTGACTGTTAGCAGCATTGTTTACTTTACCCCAACGCCTGCTGACTGTTAGCAGCATTGTTTACTTTACTTTACTCCAACACCTGCTGACTGTTAGCAGCATTGTTTACTTTACTTTAGCCCAACACCTGCTGACTGTCCTGCAGCATTGTTTACTTTACTTTAGCCCAACACCTGCTGAATGTTCTGCAGCATTGTTTACTTTACTTTATCCCAACACCTGCTGACTGTCCTGCAGTATTGTTTACTTTACTTTAGCCCAACACCTGCTGACTGTCCTGCAGTATTGTTTACTTTACTTTAGCCCAACACCTGCTGAATGTTCTGCAGCATTGTTTACTTTACTTTAGCCCAACACCTGCTGACTGTTAGCAGCATTGTTTACGTTACTTTAGCCCAACACCTGCTGACTGTCCTGCAGTATTGTTTACTTTACTTTAGCCCAACACCTGCTGACTGTCCTGCAGTATTGTTTACTTTAATTTACTCCAACACCTGCTGACGGTTCTGCAGCATTGTTTACTTTACTTTAGCCCAACACCTGCTGACTGTTAGCAGCATTGTTTACTTTACCCCAACGCCTGTTGACTGTTAGCAGCATTGTTTACTTTACTTTACTCCAACACCTGCTGACTGTCCTTCAGCATTGTTTACTTTACTTTAGCCCAACACCTGCTGACTGCCCTGCAGTATTGTTTACTTTACTTTACTCCAACACCTGCTGACTGTTAGCAGCATTGTTTACTTTACTTTAGCCCAACACCTGCTGACTGTCCTGCAGTATTGTTTACTTTACTTTACTCCAACACCTGCTGACTGTCCTGCAGCATTGTTTACTTTACTTTAGCCCAACACCTGCTGACTGTTCTGCAGTATTGTTTACTTTCATTTACTCCAACATCTGCTGACTGTTCTGCAGCATTGTTTACTTTACTTTAGCCCAACACCTGCTGACGGTCCTGCAGCATTGTTTACTTTACTTTAGCCCAACACCAGCTGACGGTCCTGCAGCATTGTTTACTTTACTTTAGCCCAACACCTGCTGACTGTTAGCAGCATTGTTTACTTTACTTTACTCCAACACCTGCTGACTGTCCTGCAGCATTATTTACTTCACTTTACTTTACTTTAGTCAAACACCTGCTGACTGTTAGCACTATTGTTTACTTTACTTTACTTTAGTCCAACAACTGCTGGCTGTTCTACAACATTGTTTACTTTACTTTAGTCCAACACCTGCTGACTGTCCTGCAGCATTATTTACTTCACTTTACTTTACTTTACTTTAGTCCAATACCTGCTGACTGTTCTGCAGCATTATTTACTTCACTTTACTTTACTTTAGTCCAATACCTGCTGACTGTTCTGCAGCATTATTTACTTCACTTTACTTTATTTTACTTTACTTTAGTCCAACACCTACTGACTGTCCTGCAGCATTATTTACTTCACTTTACTTTACTTTACTTTACTTTAGTCCAATACCTGCTGACTGTTCTGCAGCATTATTTACTTCACTTTACTTTACTTTAGTCCAATACCTGCTGACTGTTCTGCAGCATTACTTACTTCACTTTACTTTAGTCCAATACCTGCTGACTGTTCTGCAGCATTGTTTACTTCACTTTACTTTATTTTACTTTACTTTAGTCCAACACCTGCTGACTGTCCTGCAGCATTATTTACTTCACTTTACTTTATTTTACTTTACTTTAGTCCAACACCTGCTGAATTTTCTGCATCATTGTTTACTTTACTTTACTTTACTCCAACACCTGCTGACTGTCCTGCAGTATTGTTTACTTTACTTTAGCCCAACACCTGCTGACTGTCCTGCAGTATTGTTTACTTTAATTTTCTTTACTTTACTTTAGTCCAACACCTGCTCACTGTCCTGCAGTATTGTTTACTTTACTTTACTTTAGTCTAACACCTGCTGACTGTTAGCAGCATTGTTTACTTTACTTTACTCCAACACCTGCTGACTGTCCTGCAGCATTGTTTACTTTACTTTAGTCCAACATCTGCTGACTGTTCTGCAGCATTATTTACTTTACTTTAGTCCAACACCTGCTGAATGTTAGCAGCATTGTTTACTTTACTTTACTCCAACACCTGCTGACTGTTAGCAGCATTGTTTACTTTACTTTACTCCAACACCTGCTGACTGTCCTGCAGCATTGTTTACTTTACTTTAGTCCAACATCTGCTGACTGTTAGCAGCATTGTTTACTTTACTTTAGTCCAACATCTGCTGACTGTCCTGCAGCATTATTTACTTTACTTTAGTCCAACACCTGCTGACTGTCCTGCAGTATTGTTTACTTTACTTTAGCCCAACACCTGCTGACTGTCCTGCAGTATTGTTTACTTTACTTTACTCCAACACCTGCTGACTGTCCTGCAGCATTGTTTACTTTAATTTACTTTACTTTTGTCAAACACCTGCTGACTGTTAGCACTATTGTTTACTTTACTTTACTTTACTTTACTTTACTTTAGTCCAACAACTGCTGACTGTTCTACAACATTGTTTACTTTACTTTAGTCCAACACCTGCTGACTGTCCTGCAGCATTATTTACCTCACTTTACTTTACTTTACTCCAACACCTGCTGACTGTCCTGCAGCATTGTTTGCTTTACTTTAGCCCAACACCTGCTGACTGTTCCGCAGGTGTTTACTTTACTTTACTTTAGTCCAACACCTGCTGACTGTCCTGCAGCATTGTTTGCTTTACTTTAGCCCAACACCTGCTGACTGTCCTGCAGTATTGTTTACTTTACTTTACTCCAACACCTGCTGACTGTCCTGCAGCATTGTTTACTTTAATTTACTTTACTTTACTTTAGTCCAACACCTACTGACTGTCCTGCAGCTTTGATTACTTCACTTTACTTTACTTTACTTTAGTCCAACACCTGCTGACTGTTCTGCAGCTTTGATTACTTCACTTTACTTTACTTTACTTTAGCCCAACACCTGCTGACTGTCCTGCAGTATTGTTTACTTTACTTTACTCCAACACCTGCTGACTGTCCTGCAGCATTGTTTACTTTAATTTACTTTACTTTACTTTAGTCCAACACCTGCTGACTGTCCTGCAGTATTGTTTACTTTACTTTAGTCCAACACCTGCTGACTGTCCTGCAGTATTGTTTACTTTACTTTAGTCCAACACCCGCTGACTGTTCTGCAGCAGTTTACTGTACTTTACTTTACTTTAGACCAACACCTGCTCACTGTTCTGCAGCATTATTTACTTCACTTTAGTCAAACACCTGCTGACTGTTAGCACTATTGTTTACTTTACTTTACTTTAGTCCAACAACTGCTGACTGTTCTACAACATTGTTTACTTCACTTTAGTCCAACACCTGCTGACTGTCCTGCAGCATTGTTTACTTTAATTTAATTTAGTTTACTTTACTTTAGTCCAACACCTACTGACTGTCCTGCAGCTTTGTTTACTTCACTCTACTTTACTTTAGTCCAACACCTGCTGACGGTCCTGCAGCATTGTTTACTTTACTTTAGCCCAACACCAGCTGACGGTCCTGCAGCATTGTTTACTTTACTTTAGCCCAACACCTGCTGACTGTTAGCAGCATTGTTTACTTTACTTTAGTCCAACACCTGCTGACTGTCCTGCAGTATTGTTTACTTTACTTTAGCCCAACACCTGCTGACTGTCCTGCAGTATTGTTTACTTTACTTTACTCCAACACCTGCTGACTGTCCTGCAGCATTATTTACTTCACTTTACTTTACTTTAGTCAAACACCTGCTGACTGTTAGCACTATTGTTTACTTTACTTTACTTTAGTCCAACAACTGCTGGCTGTTTTACAACATTGTTTACTTTACTTTAGTCCAACACCTGCTGACTGTCCTGCAGCATTATTTACTTCACTTTACTTTACTTTACTTTAGTCCAATACCTGCTGACTGTTCTGCAGCATTATTTACTTCACTTTACTTTACTTTAGTCCAATACCTGCTGACTGTTCTGCAGCATTATTTACTTCACTTTACTTTATTTTACTTTACTTTAGTCCAACACCTGCTGACTGTCCTGCAGCATTATTTACTTCACTTTACTTTACTTTACTTTAGTCCAATACCTGCTGACTGTTCTGCAGCATTATTTACTTCACTTTACTTTAGTCCAATACCTGCTGACTGTTCTGCAGCATTATTTACTTCACTTTACTTTATTTTACTTTACTTTAGTCCAACACCTGCTGACTGTCCTGCAGCATTATTTACTTCACTTTACTTTATTTTACTTTACTTTAGTCCAACACCTGCTGAATTCTCTGCATCATTGTTTACTTTACTTTACTTTACTCCAGCACCTGCTGACTGTCCTGCAGTATTGTTTACTTTACTTTAGCCCAACACCTGCTGACTGTCCTGCAGCATTGTTTACTTTAATTTACTTTACTTTACTTTAGTCCAACACCTGCTCACTGTCCTGCAGCATTGTTTACTTTACTTTACTTTAGTCTAACACCTGCTGACTGTTAGCAGCATTGTTTACTTTACTTTACTCCAACACCTGCTGACTGTCCTGCAGCATTGTTTACTTTACTTTAGTCCAACATCTGCTGACTGTTCTGCAGCATTATTTACTTTACTCCAACACCTGCTGAATGTTAGCAGCATTGTTTACTTTACTTTACTCCAACACCTGCTGACTGTTAGCAGCATTGTTTACTTTACTTTACTCCAACACCTGCTGACTGTCCTGCAGCATTGTTTACTTTACTTTAGTCCAACATCTGCTGACTGTTCTGCAGCATTATTTACTTTACTTTAGTCCAACACCTGCTGACTGTCCTGCAGTATTGTTTACTTTACTTTACTCCAACCCCTGCTGACTGTCCTGCAGCATTATTTACTTCACTTTACTTTACTTTAGTCAAACACCTGCTGACTGTTAGCACTATTGTTTACTTTACTTTACTTTACTTTAGTCCAACAACTGCTGACTGTTCTACAACATTGTTTACTTTACTTTAGTCCAACACCTGCTGACTGTCCTGCAGCATTATTTACTTCACTTTACTTTACTTTAGTCAAACACCTGCTGACTATTAGCACTATTGTTTACTTTACTTTACTTTACTTTAGTCCAACAACTGCTGACTGTTCTACAACATTGTTTACTTTACTTTAGTCCAACACCTGCTGACTGTCCTGCAGCATTATTTACCTCACTTTACTTTACTTTAGTCCAACACCTGCTGACTGTTCTGCAGGTGTTTACTTTACTTTACTTTACTCCAACACCTGCTGACTTTCCTGCAGCATTGTTTGCTTTACTTTAGCCCAACACCTGCTGACTGTCCTGCAGTATTGTTTACTTTACTTTACTCCAACACCAGCTGACTGTCCTGCAGCATTGTTTACTTTAATTTACTTTACTTTACTTTAGTCCAACACCTGCTGACTGTTCTGCAGCTTTGATTACTTCACTTTACTTTACTTTACTTTAGCCCAACACCTGCTGACTGTCCTGCAGTATTGTTTACTTTACTTCACTCCAACACCTGCTGACTGTCCTGCAGCATTGTTTACTTTAATTTACTTTACTTTACTTTAGTCCAACACCTGCTGACTGTCCTGCAGTATTGTTTACTTTGCTTTAGTCCAACACCTGCTGACTGTCCTGCAGTATTGTTTACTTTACTTTAGTCCAACACCCGCTGACTGTTCTGCAGCAGTTTACTGTAATTTACTTTACTTTAGACCAACACCTGCTCACTGTTCTGCAGCATTATTTACTTCACTTTAGTCAAACACCTGCTGACTGTTCTACAACATTGTTTACTTCACTTTAGTCCAACACCTGCTGACTGTCCTGCAGCATTGTTTACTTTAATTTAATTTACTTTACTTTACTTTAGTCAAACACCTACTGACTGTCCTGCAGCTTTGTTTACTTCACTCTACTTTACTTTAGTCCAACACCTGCTGACTGTTCTGCAGCATTATTTACTTCTTTACTTTATTTTACTTTACTTTAGTCCAACACCTGCTGAATTTTCTGCAGCATTGTTTACTTTACTTTAGCCCAACACCTGCTGACTGTCCTGCAGTATTGTTTACTTTACTTTACTCCAACACCTGCTGACTGTCCTGCAGTATTGTTTACTTTATTTTACTTTACTTTAGTCCAACACCTGCTCACTGTCCTGCAGCATTGTTTATTTTAATTTACTTCACTCTACTTTACTGCAACACCTGCTGACTGTCCTAGAGTATTGTTTACTTTACTTTACTCCAACACCTGCTGACTGTCCTGCAGCATTCTTTACTTTATTTTACTTCACTCTACTTTACTTTAGTCCAACCCCTGCTGACTGTTCTGCAGGTGTTTACTTTACTTTACTTTAGTGCAACACCTGCTGACTGTTCTGCAGTATTGTTTACTTTAATTTACTCCAACACCTGCTGACTGTTCTGCAGCATTGTTTACTTTACTTTAGCCCAACACCTGCTGACGGTCCTGCAGCATTGTTTACTTTACTTTAGCCCAACACCTGCTGACGGTCCTGCAGCATTGTTTACTTTACTTTAGCCCAACACCTGCTGACTGTTAGCAGCATTGTTTACTTTACTTTAGCCCAACACCTGCTGACTGTTAGCAGCATTGTTTACTTTACTTTACTCCAACACCTGCTGACTGTCCTGCAGCATTATTTACTTCACTTTACTTTACTTTAGTCAAACACCTACTGACTGTTAGCACTATTGTTTACTTTACTTTACTTTAGTCCAACAACTGCTGGCTGTTCTAACATTGTTTACTTTACTTTAGTCCAACACCTGCTGACTGTCCTGCAGCATTATTTATTTCACTTTACTTTACTTTACTTTAGTCCAATACCTGCTGACTGTTCTGCAGCATTATTTACTTCACTTTACTTTACTTTAGTCCAATACCTGCTGACTGTTCTGCAGCATTATTTACTTCACTTTACTTTATTTTACTTTACTTTAGTCCAACACCTGCTGACTTTCCTGCAGCATTATTTACTTCACTTTACTTTACTTTACTTTACTTTAGTCCAATACCTGCTGACTGTTCTGCAGCATTATTTACTTCACTTTACTTTACTTTAGTCCAATACCTGCTGACTGTTCTGCAGCATTATTTACTTCACTTTACTTTAGTCCAATACCTGCTGACTGTTCTGCAGCATTATTTACTTCACTTTACTTTATTTTACTTTACTTTAGTCCAACACCTGCTGACTGTCCTGCAGCATTACTTACTTCACTTTACTTTATTTTACTTTACTTTAGTCCAACACCTGCTGAATTTTCTGCATCATTGTTTACTTTACTTTACTTTACTCCAACACCTGCTGACTGTCCTGCAGTATTGTTTACTTTACTTTAGCCCAACACCTGCTGACTGTCCTGCAGTATTGTTTACTTTAATTTTCTTTACTTTACTTTAGTCGAACACCTGCTCACTGTCCTGCAGCATTGTTTACTTTACTTTACTTTAGTCTAACACCTGCTGACTGTTAGCAGCATTGTTTACTTTACTTTACTCCAACACCTGCTGACTGTCCTGCAGCATTGTTTACTTTACTTTAGTCCAACATCTGCTGACTGTCCTGCAGCATTATTTACTTTACTTTAGTCCAACACCTGCTGACTGTCCTTCAGTATTGTTTACTTTACTTTAGCCCAACACCTGCTGACTGTCCTGCAGTATTGTTTACTTTACTTTACTCCAACACCTGCTGACTTTCCTGCAGCATTGTTTACTTTAATTTACTTTACTTTTGTCCAACACCTGCTCACTGTTCTGCAGAATTATTTACTTCACTTTACTTTACTTTAGTCAAACACCTGCTGACTGTTAGCACTATTGTTTACTTTTCTTTACTTTAGTCCAACAACTGCTGACTGTTTTACAACATTGTTTACTTTACTTTAGTCCAACACCTGCTGACTGTCCTGCAGCATTATTTACTTCACTTTACTTTACTTTAGTCAAACACCTGCTGACTATTAGCACTATTGTTTACTTTACTTTACTTTACTTTAGTCCAACAGCTGCTGACTGTTCTACAACATCGTTTACTTTACTTTAGTCCAACACCTGCTGACTGTCCTGCAGCATTATTTATCTCACTTTACTTTACTTTAGTCCAACACCTGCTGACTGTTCCGCAGGTGTTTACTTTACTTTACTTTACTCCAACACCTGCTGACTGTCCTGCAGCATTGTTTACTTTACTTTAGCCCAACACCTGCTGACTGTCCTGCAGTATTGTTTACTTTGCTTTAGTCCAACACCTGCTGACCTTCCTGCAGCATTGTTTACTTTAATTTACTTTACTTTACAGTAGTCCAACACCTACTGACTGTCCTGCAGCTTTGATTACTTCACTTTACTTTACTTTCCTTTAGTCCAACACCTGCTGACTGTTCTGCAGCTTTGATTACTTCACTTTACTTTACTTTAGTCCAACACCTGCTGACTGTTCTGCAGCTTTGTTTACTTCACTTTACTTTACTTTAGTCCAACACCTGCTGACTGTCCTGCAGTATTGTTTACTTTACTTTAGTCCAACACCTGCTGACTGTCCTGCAGTATTGTTTACTTTACTTTAGTCCAACACCCGCTGACTGTTCTGCAGCAGTTTACTGTACTTTACTTTACTTTAGACCAACACCTGCTCACTGTTCTGCAGCATTATTTACTTCACTTTAGTCAAACACCTGCTGACTGTTAGCACTATTGTTTACTTTACTTTACTTTAGTCCAACACCTGCTGACTGTCCTGCAGCATTGTTTACTTTAATTTAATTTATTTTACTTTACTTTAGTCCAACACCTACTGACTGTCCTGCAGCTTCGTTTACTTCACTCTACTTTACTTTAGTCCAACACCTGCTGACTGTTCTGCAGCATTATTTACTTCTTTACTTTATTTTACTTTACTTTAGTCCAACACCTGCTGAATTTTCTGCAGCATTGTTTACTTTACTTTAGCCCAACACCTGCTGACTGTCCTGCAGTATTGTTTACTTTACTTTACTCCAACACCTGCTGACTGTCCTGCAGTATTGTTTACTTTATTTTACTTTACTTTAGTCCAACACCTGTTCACTGTCCTGCAGCATTGTTTATTTTAATTTACTTCACTCTACTTTACTTTACTGCAACACCTGCTGACTGTCCTGCAGCATTGTTTACTTTATTTTACTTCACTCTACTTTACTTTAGTCCAACCCCTGCTGACTGTTCTGCAGGTGTTTACTTTACTTTACTTTAGTGCAACACCTGCTGACTGTTCTGCATTATTGTTTACTTTAATTTACTTTACTTTACTTTAGTCCAACACCTGCTCACTGTCCTGCAGCATTGTTTACTTTACTTTACTTTAGTCTAACACCTGCTGACTGTTAGCAGCATTGTTTACTTTACTTTACTCCAACACCTGCTGACTTTCCTGCAGCATTCTTTACTTTACTTTAGTCCAACATCTGCTGACTGTTCTGCAGCATTATTTACTTTACTTTAGTCCAACACCTGCGCACTGTTCTGCAGCATTATTTACTTCACTTTACTTTATTTTACTTTACTTTAGTCCAATACCTGCTGACTGTCCTAGAGCATTATTTACTTCACTTTACTTTATTTTACATTACTTTAGTCCAATACCTGCTGATTGTCCTGGAGCATTATTTACTTCACTTTACTTTATTTTACTTTACTTTAGTCCAACACCTGCTGACTGTTCTGCAGCAGTTTACTGTACTCTACTTTACTTTAGTCAAACACCTGCTGACTGTTAGCACTATTGTTTACTTTACTTTACTTTAGTCCAACAACTGCTGGCTGTTCTACAACATTGTTTACTTTACTTTAGTCCAACACCTGCTGACTGTCCTGCAGCATTATTTACTTCACTTTGCTTTACTTTACTTTAGTCCAATACCTGCTGACTGTTCTGCAGCATTATTTACTTCACTTTACTTTACTCCAATACCTGCTGACTGTTCTGCAGCATTATTTACTTCACTTTACTTTATTTTACTTTACTTTAGTCCAACACCTGCTGACTGTCCTGCAGCATTATTTACTTCACTTTACTTTACTTTACTTTACTTTACTTTAGTCCAATACCTGCTGACTGTTCTGCAGCATTATTTACTTCACTTTACTTTAGTCCAATACCTGCTGACTGTTCTGCAGCATTATTTACTTCACTTTACTTTATTTTACTTTACTTTAGTCCAACACCTGCTGACTGTCCTGCAGCATTATTTACTTCACTTTACTTTATTTTACTTTACTTTAGTCCAACACCTGCTGAATTTTCTGCATCATTGTTTACTTTACTTTACTTTACTCCAACACCTGCTGACTGTCCTGCAGTATTGTTTACTTTACTTTAGCCCAACACCTGCTGACTGTCCTGCAGTATTGTTTACTTTAATTTTCTTTACTTTACTTTAGTCCAACACCTGCTCACTGTCCTGCAGCATTGTTTACTTTGCTTTACTTTAGTCTAACACCTGCTGACTGTTAGCAGCATTGTTTACTTTACTTTACTCCAACACCTGCTGACTGTCCTGCAGCATTGTTTACTTTACTTTAGTCCAACATCTGCTGACTGTTCTGCAGCATTATTTACTTTACTTTAGTCCAACACCTGCTGACTGTCCTGCAGTATTGTTTACTTTACTTTAGCCCAACACCTGCTGACTGTCCTGCAGTATTGTTTACTTTACTTTACTCCAACACCTGCTGACTGTCCTGCAGTATTGTTTACTTTACTTTAGCCCAACACCTGCTGACTGTTCTACAACATTGTTTACTTTACTTTAGTCCAACACCTGCTGACTGTCCTGCAGCATTGTTTACTTTAATTTACTTTACTTTTGTCCAACACCTGCTCACTGTTCTGCAGCATTATTTACTTCACTTTAGTCAAACACCTGCTGACTGTTAGCACTATTGTTTACTTTACTTTACTTTACTTTAGTCCAACAACTGCTGACTGTTCTACAACATTGTTTACTTTACTTTAGTCCAACACCTGCTGACTGTCCTGCAGCATTATTTACCTCACTTTACTTTACATTAGTCCAACACCTGCTGACTGTTCCGCAGGTGTTTACTTTACTTTACTTTACTTTAGTCCAACACCTGCTGACTGTCCAACAGCATTATTTACCTCACTTTACTTTACTTTAGTCCAACACCTGCTGACTGTTCCGCAGGTGTTTACTTTACTTTACTTTAGTCCAACACCTGCTGACTGTCCTGCAGTATTGTTTACTTTACTTTAGTCCAACACGGGCTGACTGTTCTGCAGCATTATTTACTTCACTTTACTTTACTTTAGTCCAACATCGGCTGACTGTTCTACAACATTGTTTACTTCACTTTGCTTTCTTTCGTCCAACACCTGCTGACTGTTCTGCAGCAGTTTACTGTACTTTACTTTACTTTAGTCCAACACCTGCTCACTGTTCTGCAGCATTATTTACTTCACTTTACTTTACTTTAGTCCAACACCTGCTGACTGTCCAGCAGCATTATTTACTTCACTTTACTTTATTTTACTTTACTTTAGTCCAACACCTGCTGACTGTCCTAGATCATGATTTACTTCACTTTACTTTATTTTACTTTACTTTAGTCCAATACCTGCTGACTGTTCTGCAGCATTATTTACTTCACTTTACTTTAGTCCAATACCTGCTGACTGTTCTGCAGCATTATTTACTTCACTTTACTTTATTTTACTTTACTTTAGTCCAATACCTGCTGACTGTTCTGCAGCATTATTTACTTCCCTTTACTTTATTTTACTTCACTTTAGTCCAATACCTGCTGACTGTTCTGCAGCATTGTTTACTTTATTTTACTTTACTTTAGTCCAACACCTGCTCACTGTCCTTCAGCATTGTTTACTTTACTTTAGTCTAACACCTGCTGACTGTTAGCAGCATTGTTTACTTTACTTTAGTCTAACACCTGCTGACTGTTAGTAGCATTGTTTACTTTACTTTACTTTAGTCTAACACCTGCTGACTGTTAGCAGCATTGTTTACTTTACGTTAGTGCAACACCTGCTGACTGTTCTGCAGCATTATTTACTTTACTTTACTCCAACACCTGCTGACTGTTCTGCAGCATTGTTTACTTTACGTTAGTCCAACACCTGCTGACTGTCCTGCAGTATTGTTTACTTTACTTTACTTTAGTCTAACACCTGCTGACTGTTAGCAGCATTGTTTACTTTACTTTACTTTAGTCTAACACCTGCTGACTGTTAGCAGCATTGTTTACTTTACTTTACCTCAGTCTAACACCTGCTGACTGTTCTGCGGCATTGTTTACTTTACTTTAGTCCAACACCTGCTGACTGTTAGCAGCATTGTTTACTTTACTTTAGTCCAACACCTGCTGACTGTTCTGTAGCACTGTTCCAGCTCTTTCACCTGCCTATCTGTCATTTTTCTTATTACTTCAAATGCAATGGTAAAATCTCATGTTATCGTGACGTTGTGTTAGTTTAATCAGCACCATACAACAATCCCAATGTTAGTAAATCAAAGGAAAAAGAAATACAACAAGTTATTAGGTGATGTTCATTGCCTGGTGGTCATAAGTGAATACACATGGGGTTCGAACCCCAGAGTTGTCCAACCTCGGAGGGTCATCCCTGGTCATCCTCTGTGTGGAGTTTGCATGTTCTCCCCGTGTCTGTGGTGGGTTTTCTCCGGGTGCTCCGGTTTTCCCCACCATCAAAGAGACATGCATGTTAGGGTTAATACTCCTGTCTGTGCCCCTGACCGAGGCACGGCAAGACCAACTGGAGTTGGTCCCCGGGTGCTGCATGGCGGCTGCCCACTGCTCCTAGCTACACAGCTAGGATGGGTTAAATGCAGGGCGTAATTTCTGTACGGGGATCATGAAAGTATACCATATCACACACACACACACACACACACACAAACCGTTCTAGAAATATGACATCTTTTCCAAAATGTCTTCTAGAAGCTGTTCCTGTTTCATGATGATGGCAGCAGCTTTAATCATGTAGAAATGTCCATGTCGCCGGCGTGGTTCCACCCTGATAAGGACAGTGGTGGCTGATAACGAGGTCTCACCCTGTGTAACACTATCTCTTCACTACAACTCCACTGATTTAGTTTATTTAACTATACTCTCATGGAAATATAGTAACCTCACTGTTCAGACGGGGGTTTCGGAACCGGCTTTTTTCTTGCCAGAACTTGAAATCACTATGTAGAAGATCAATGTTATAAGTGTCCTCTTTCTTTTTTTGTCAAGCAGTTCAGAATGACGAGTAATTTATGTTGCCATGCAACTGTTGTCATATGGATTCTACATATGTATCTAAGGTATGTTTTTATGTTGGGAAGATGCAAACATGGAGCTGCAATGCTGTACCGTAGACAAACACCACCAACCTGGATGTGTGGTATAAAAGTTTATTGATTCTTGAATCTACTAATCAGGATCCAGACCACAAAATCTGTAAGTAGTCATAGCAATTAATTTTATGACGGAGGTACATGGATCGTCAAAGCCTTGCTGATAGGTAGGAGTCACCCCTCTCTATCGCCAAGGCAATCCATGTAAACGATCTGAGCCATTCCCACCATTAAAACAGCCATAATGCTGCTCATCTGACATCATTAAATCCCGTTTGGAATCATATGTCCTCTATCTTTATGTAACACTCAGCCTGCTATAAAATTACACAGAACAGTGGAATAAAGTACAGAAGACCACAGCAGCATGTGTACGTGTGTGTGTTTCTGTTAGAATTTAATGTGTCGGTCTTGTTCAGACTGTTAAGACATCACAATTATTAAGCTATCTCACTAGCTAGCAACAGGCAGCTGTCATGCCTGGTAAAATGTTGAACTTATGTTCCCATGAAGAACACCACCCTAACACCACCCTACCAGAGAAGCTGGTTGATAATTAAAGGGCAACAAAAATTAAGTACAATTAAAAAGAATCATAAGAGTGTTAGCAAGAAGACGGGACAATGTTCTGCCTGTATGAATACATATAGACGTGTTCCCTTGTTCACATGCGCCAAATGTGCGTGCGCAGATTGTGAGGCGCAAAGGGGCCTCGAGTCTTGTGTTTGTAAACGTTACTATGTTCATTTCGAAGAGGTCAACACGGAGAAATTGATTTACAACGAAACGAAACGCCTCACAGTTGTCGCGTTGTCGGTTGTACAAATCGTAAAGACGGTAAAAACAAGAATATGCATTTTTATGGCATGCCGAGAGGGAAAACTCCAGTCGAGAAACTAGGGAGACAGGCGTGGATTCATGCGGTCCGCCAGGAGGACTGCAAGACGTGGTCAGAAGAGCAAATATCAAACGGGAAGATTTGTGGGGAACATTTCATATCTGGTGTGTGTCCGTTTCTTACACTAAGAAGTGCCGTGATGAACATACATAAGTAGCAGCTCTAGATGTGATGCTGTTCTAGTAGAGCAGCTGCCAAAACAAAGTCTGAGGTGTTGACGCCTGGCCTTCCTCAAGTCTAACAACGACTCCATCAGCTTTATTATGTTGTGATGTTTTGAGGTCATCATTTGACTCCAGCCTCGAGCTCAAAACCGTACAAACAATTAAACTACGAGGGCTTACCCTTGACTCGATGAAGCAACACTCGTTTTCCTCCGATAGCGGATGGTGAAAGCAGTCTTGGACATGTCCACCAACAAAGTCATCGTCTGGCGCTAAAGACTTGTGTGCTTCGTGGTTCTCTGGTAAACATGCCTGGTGTGTCTGTGAGGTGTTCACCACGTCCCTCCAGCCGAGGCTTGGCAGCCTGGTGACGTCACGTGTCATCGGCGAGTTTTTCTCCGGTGCTCAGCGTAAGTTTCGACTCGTAACGCGTTTAGGCCGTCAACATGTTCTGAGATTACATTTCCTCACATTTCTAACGTTTCTCTCCGTTTCATTTGAACTTCCCTACGCTTCATCTGTGAGCTGCACAGGTTCGCGCCTTGTCTCTAGGACATGTTCTGCCACACGTTCTGCGCGCGCAGCTTGTTTACAGCGCAGCTTGGACGTCACGCGACAAGGGGTCTACTAAATCCCTCTTTACGGAGCACATGATGAGCTACATGGGTAGTACAGTATTATGTCCCAAACTGGAGACGATTCCACGTCTGATTCATTCCATTCAAACGTGTGGCACAAATATGGAAACGAAAGAAGAGCGTCGACTTTTAGTTCCATGAGGTCAAAGTGTGGCCCTCCTGTATCTGTCTCGTTCTCTACAGACGTGGGCCGTCGGAAACGTCGCTGAAAACCAACGGCAACAATGTTAAAATGTGTGAACATGAGAAGCTCTTCCAATCAAATGGCAGAATCAAAAGTCCTATCTGTGGTGATTGAAGAGAGCGTTTAGAGCTGCTCCACTACCGCTCTGTGTGTCGAAGGTGTCTGGCTGGGGGAGCTGGCGTTGGATCGGCTAGGAGAGCTGGTCTGCTGCGTCCTGTGGACCCGGGGACCACGGCCCTGGCGGAGCTGCGCCTGAGCAGGAAACACAGAGGCTGTCTGACAGGACGCGGAAGCGGGGCAGGCTAAGCTAACTGCTAGCCCATGCATACCGGCAGTTCCGACAGTCATCCTGGCTGGCGTTCGTTCTCTGGACGGTGATTTTTTTTAATTATTTTTTTGTAGTCTGTTCTTGTAGTTTGTAGACATGCGTCTTTGTCTTTGTGTTGCACTGATGTGGGCTGAGGGAAACGATTTTTCATTTCAAACAAATCAAGTGTCTTGATTCCTGATAACTGAAGACTAAACACCTGCTGCAGTTCAGCGTTGTCAAACAGGACGAGAGCATCTGCAAATGTGAATATGAAAATGACCTTGTGTTTGACTTGATGGGTTGCTGTCATAAACTCAGAGGGTGTAACACAACATTTTAAAGTAGAATATTCAAGAATATCTATAGCGCTCCGGACGTCACGTGACTAGTTTTGTTTCCACGGCCATTTTGGCAGGAAGAAAAGCGCGTGCACTAAGCAAAAACGAATGGCGCATTTTAATTCCAGAGACATTGAACACTATATAGCGAAACTTGACAGATTAAACATTACTGACCCTATTATACTGCCCCCGGGGTGCTTTTCATGAGTATTGAAACAGGCAGCGTTCCAGACCTGCAGTACCCAGACATGTACAATCACCTGATCAGCGTTCCCTCGTCCTGCTCTGGGGAGTCTCTGGAAGCCTACAAAAGCCTGGAGGAGGGGTACACATGGACGAAATCTGGATTCGTGACAAATATTCAGCTTTGGAGTCTACTGACTAAAAATGGCTTTCTCGTCACTGGAAGGGTGAGTGTCCCTTCATGTGAGTTAAAGTTAGCATAAGTGGTGGGCAGTGTAATGTAATCGTGTCATAACGTGTATGTAGCGTTAGCTGGTCTGGATCTTCAATTTACCAAGACGTAACTACATGATCACCTCATACATTAAACTATACCTTCATGATAAACAGCAGCTACTGTAAAACGCTTTGTTCACCGTAGCTACATTTCACGGTTTCAAAAAAGCTTAGTTCTTCTATCTTAGCCTTTGTTAGCCCCGCCCTTGGTTTCCTGTTTTCTCTGTGACGTTTCCCTGTGGAAGTATCTTGCCGCGTTCCCAGTTTGGATTATCAGTGAGTTTTTTTTGGACTTCCTGTTTTCTAAGTTGCTCATTGCCCTCCTGTGTTGACCGTTGTATGAGCTAGTGTCCCCGTTACACTAGCAATAAAGTACGCCAGTTTCGGCTAACCCCATCTCTGCCTGGTGTCGTGCGCTTGGGGTCTTCCACAAACCCTAACAGGCAACGTAGTATATCATATGCTCTCGTCTGCCTTTCCCCTGCAGAAACCATATTCTCTCGAGCCAGCTGATGAGTTGCCTCATCAGCTGGCTCGAGAGACGTTACACTACCCCCCGAGGGAAGGGGGTAGTGTAATGTGCATGGATAAGTAGACAGGTTAGCCCTTGGCTGATGGGTCGGACCCTTTAGTCGACTGGTTAACGTCGTCGCCTGCGGTGTGAAATATAGGAGTTCGCGTCCCGGCTGTGACGGTCCGACCGGGCTGCCCCCTGAATTCGCTACAGTATAAATACAGCCGGCGGAGAGACTTGCTGCTAGCTAGCAGTCATTTGCCCAGCAATAGGCCTGCTTTCCTGCCAAAATGGCGGTGTTTTGATTTCGACTATTGCGTGACGTCAACTGCCGGAGCTCCATAGTAGGCAAAAGAGTACACAACCAAATGAGATTCATTTTGTGAAATTGCTCCCGGTGCCTTTCCAAATAAATCCCCTGGTTCCTTCAGCGCTATATGTTATTTTGTACATTTCTAGTTTCTGTAGCAACAAGTCCCCCAACCCATACCACCACTTAGGTCGTTTGTACTCTAATACGACCCACGAGAACGTTTCCTAATTTGGCGCCCCTACCGGCGGCAGGAGATATGTCACAGATACTTTTCGCCTCTGTGCATTGTGGGTTTTTAAAACAATGTGAGAACAATAGAATATGTAGTCGGTGCGTTTTTGTGTTGTTTCATCTAGTATAGTAAGTAAGATTGCTAATGGCAGTATGTTTACTATGAATAACGTTATAAGCGCTGACTTAACGTTAGCCACAAGTTAGAAAGTCAGCTAGCGTGCACATTATAACCGCTCTGTGACATTCAACTCTGCTTTTATTAATATTCCTTCTCACGACAGCTTATGTATGGAGCTCTTATTGTTACAGGCCAAGTAACGTATTATAATGATGGAGGACCGCGAGGAAGGAGCTTAAAATGTCACTAGTACTACTACTACTACTACTACTACTACTTTTACTACTACTACTACTTTTGGCTGCTCCCGTTAGGGGGCGCCACAGCGGATCATCCGTTTCCATCTCTTCCTGTCCTCTGCATCTTCCTCTGTCACACCAGCCACCTGCATGTCCTCCCTCACCACATCCATAAACCTCCTCTTTGGCCTTCCTCTTCTCCTCTTCCCTGGCAGCTCCATATTCAGCATCCTTCTCCCAATATACCCAGCATCTCTCCTCCACACATGTCCACACCATCTCCATCTTGTCTCTCTTGCTTTGTCTCCAAACCGTCCAACCTGAGCTGTCCCTCTAATATACTCCTTCCTAATCCTGTCCTCCTTC
Source organism: Lampris incognitus (assembly GCF_029633865.1). Taxonomy (NCBI): domain Eukaryota; kingdom Metazoa; phylum Chordata; class Actinopteri; order Lampriformes; family Lampridae; genus Lampris; species Lampris incognitus. The sequence goes on from NC_079230.1 coordinate 33,471,635, forward strand.
CTCACTCCCAGTGAAAGTCTTATCATAACCTACCATAAATTACCACAACTACTCAGTTCTTTTTAAATCCCTGACTGTGGATTATAATGGATCATAAACAGTAATGCTGCGACTTCCTATTTCCCCTCTGCACTGCAGCAACCAACACTTTTTTAAAGCATGGTCAGCGTCACGTCCATGGTCACATCCACACAACACAGCTGCACGAACCTGAGCTGAAGTAGACTGACACGTAACTACATACCTACAATAGTATATTCAAAACAGTGTGTATTCAATGACATATTGTTTTGCTTTACACTCTTTTCCATGCACGCACGCACTCACACACACACACACACACACACACACACACACACACACACACACACACACACACACACACACACACACACACACACACACACACACACATACAGTGCATCCGGAAAGTAGTCACACCCCTTCACTTTCCCCACATTTTGTTATGTTACAGCCTTATTCCAAAATGGATTAAATTCCTTTTTTCCTCATCAGTCTACACACAATACCCCATAATGACAAAGTGAAAAAGGTTTTGTAGAAATGTTTGCAAATTTATTAAAAATAAAAAACTGAAATATTGCATGTACATAAGTATTCACACCCTTTGCTGTGACACTCAACATTGAGCTCAGGTTCATCATGTTTCCACCGATCATCCTTGAGATGTTTCTACATCTTGATTGGAGTCCACCTCTAGTAAATTCAATTGATGGGACATGATTTGGAAAGGCACACACCTGTCTATATAAGGTCCCACTGTTGACCTTGCATGTCAGAGCAGAAACCATGCCATGAAGTCAAAGGAATTGTCTCTTCGGACCTCCGAGACAGGATTGTATCGAGGCACAGATCTGGGGAAGGGTACAAAAAAACTTCTACAGCTTTGAAGGTCCCGAAGAGCACGGTGGTCTCCATCATTCGTAAATGGAAGACGTTTGGATCCACCAGGACTCTTCCTAGAGCTGGCCACCCAGCCAAACTGAGCAATCGGGGGAGAAGGGCCTTGGTCAGGGAGGTGACCAAGAACCCGATGGTCACTCTGACAGAGCTCCAGCGTTCCTCTGTGGAGATGGGAGAACCTTCCAGAAGGACAACCATCTCTGCAGCACTCCACCAACCAGGCCTTTATGGTGGAGTGGCCAGACAGAAGCCTCTGCTCAGTAAAAGGCACATGACAGCCCGCTTGGAGTTTGCCAGAAAGCACCTAAAGGACTCTCAGACCATGAGAAACAAGATTCTCTGGTCTGATGAAACCAAGATTGAACTCTTTGGCCTGAATGCCAAACGTCACGTCTGGAGGAAACCAGGCACCTCTCATCACCTTGCTAATACCATCCCTACAGTGAAGCATGGTGGTGGCAGCATCATGTTGTGGGGATGTTCTTCAGCGGCAGGAACTGGGAGACTAGTCAGGATGGAGGGAAAGATGAATGGAGCAAAGTACAGAGAGACCCTTGATGAAAACCTGCTCCAGAGTGCTCAGGACCTCAGACTGGGGTGAAGGTTTACCTTTCAACACCACAACGACCCTAAGCACACAGCCAAGACAATGAAGGAGTGGCTTCGGGACAAGTCTGTGGATGTCCTTGAGTGGCCCAGCCAGAGCCCAGACTTGAACCCCATTGAACATCTCTGGAAAGACCTGAAAATAGCTGTGCAGCGACGCTCCCCATCTAACCTTACAGAGCTGGAGAGGATCTGCAGAGAAGAATGGGAGAAATACCCCAAATATAGGTGTGCCAAGCTTGTAGCTTCATACCCAAGAAGACTTGAGGCTGTAATCGCTGCTGCCAAGGGTGCCTCAACCAAGTACTGAGTAAAGGGTGTGAATACTTATGTACATGCAATATTTCAGTTTTTTATTTTTGATAAATTTGCAAAAATTTCTACAAAACCTTGTTCACTTTGTCATTATGGGGTATTGTGTGTAGATTGATGAGGAAAAAAGTAATTTAATCCATTTTGGAATAAGGCTGTAACATAACACCATGTGGGGAAAGTGAAGGGGTGGGAATACTTTCCGGATGCACTGTATCTGTGTGTCTATATATATATATATATATATATATATATATATATATATATATATATATATATATATAGATACACAGATACAGGAAAGAATAAGTTTTAGCGCACTGCAGTACAGGCCTGTCAGACATTCATCAGCTGTTGAGGATGAGGTGGTGAGTGTGGAGACAGGAAGTGGGCCTCTACTGCAGTGTGGTAAAACTTCTTCTTTCCTGTATCTGGACTGATGTCCCGCTCCTCATTAGCCGAGCACTTATAACAACACCATTAACCGTTTCGGAAAAAAACAACACACACACACACACACACACACACACACACGAGTTTCCCGGATGGCATTTATGACGTCATAAAGAGGTGTGGAGGACACAGTGGGCAGCTGAGAGCTGGGCGTCAGGAGAAACCACACGTCGGCCCCACGTGTGGAGGTTTACAGTAAACCTCATCATGAGTCAGCATCCATAACGCTGCTATTTCCCTGCTGACCCTTATCTACTTTGGGTGTTTCCACAGCACATCACAGCCACCGAGGAACGTCCCAGTCAGGCCACTGCCGGTGTGACCAAACACTTTCCTTTGTCTCTCCTGGCCTTTCTTGTTTGACTCGCTTTGCGTAACTTGTGTAAAATGAATAGACACGTGATCACAAGATTCACTGATGTTTGAAGAGCCATGAATAAGTAACGCCTGTGAAGAAAGGCTGAATATGTCCCTTACACACACACACACACACACACACACACACACACACACACACACTATAACATCCATTCAAATTCAAATGGCTTTATTGACGTGACGTAACACTGTACATATTGCCATCCCTCCTTTATCCGAAGTGCTTATCCTGCTCTCAGGCTCGCGGGGATGCTGGACCCTGACCCAGCAGTCACTGGGCGGCAGGCAGGGAGACACCCTAGACAGGGCGCCAGTCCATCACAGGGCCCACACACACACACACACACACACACCCCTAGGGACAGTTTAGTACGGTGAGTCACCTGACCTACAGGTCTTTGGACTGTGGGAGGAAACCGGACCCCCGGAGGAAACCCACACAGACACGGGGACAACATGCACACTCCACACAGACGACGACCCGGGACGACCCCCAGGTTGGACTACCCCGGGGCTCGAACCCAGGACAGTGGGTTCACCCACACTGTAACAGAGTCCGGCAAATATATGTAGGGTATGCAACTATTCTGAGTATAGTGGCATATGATAGGGTCAGTATCAGGCAAGCGTCCTCCACTGTAGCCAATCAGAGTGAGGCTCTCTAACACCCCGGGGGGAAGGGGAAGAAGAGAAGAGAGGTGGTGTGCGGGAGCTTTGCGGCTGTGTGTGGGTCGCTGAACAACACTTTTCTGTGTTTGTTTTGCATTTTATTTTATTTTATATTTTTGCTAGTGTCGTCCTATAGTATTACATTCAACTAATACTGAACTGTTGTTGCCTCTTGAGTCATCTTTACTGTGTTTGTTTTGCATTTTATTTTATTTTATATTTTTGCTAGTGTCGTCCTATAGTATTACATTCAACTAATACTGAACTGTTGTTGCCTCTTGAGTCATCTTTACTGTGTTTGGAGTTTAGGGCTTATTACATCACTTACCCGAGGGTTTAGAAGTATTGTGGAGTTGTGTCCTTACCTTGGAGTAGGGGCGTCCCAACTGTCCCCTTGGTTCTGGGGAGGGAGGGTTATGCTGAGTTGGACCCATAGCACAGCATACACTCTACACGTCAGGGGCCGCCCTGTGAAATACCTTAGCGTGACCCCCACCCCACCCTACTATCTTATAGGGTGTAGCGTACTAACCACGCTGTTCAGCAGGATAGGCATCCACATACTCACCCACGTAGGTACTGAGACTAATTGCTCTGGGAATGGGGACCCAGATCCCTTCACTAACCTAATCTTTCAAGGTAAATAAGTACTATACTACCCCTACAAGGCGTGGCTCATTATGCCCGCTACATATTTGGCGTCACAAACCTGCCACTGACTGTCCTGTGGTGCGCTGTGAGCGGTGAGCTGCCTATGGACTGGGGCAGGTCAGTTTGCCTGACTGGGCTGAGGTCTTGGTCGCTTGTGTCACTGTCCACAGTGTCATCGTCCTTATCCTTGCCCATTGTGGTTTGGGCCGGGCTACTGTGCTGCTTGCTGTATTGCTCAGGGTGGTGTCTGAGAGCCTCCCTCTCCACTGGTCTCAGGTCCACCCAGTTGCACCGGTAGTGTGTCCCCTCTACATCCACCAGGTATGATCTGGGGCCCACCTGTTGAAGGCACACTCCTTTCCTCCATCTGCCTGTCCTGTCTCCAGGTAGGGGCTTCATTCTGATGGCTTGGCCAATAGACAGCTCGGGCAGATCTCTGGCTGACTTGTCACACAAGAATTTGGCTATTTGGTGTTTAACCCGCAACCTTTCAGGATAACGCTTGGCTCCAAAAGTGCGTCAGAGACTGGGAGATGAGTCTTCAGTCTCCGAGCCATTAGTCTTAGAGGTGGAATGCTATGCATGCCCTCTGTGGGTGTGTTTCTCCAGTGTAGAATGACAATCCATGGGTCATTACCTGCACTGGCTGCTTTCTAGCATATGTTTTTTACTATCTTCACAGCTGACTCCGCTTTCCCATTAGACTTTGGGTGTCTGGGTGATGACATAACATGTTCAAAATCCCATTCCTTTGCAAACTTCCTGAATGTTTCACAGACAAACTGGGATCCACAGTCTGTAATCACCCGGCCAGGCTGCCTGTACCATGCAAATTGGTATTTGCAGGTCAGTATTGTGGTTTCTGCCGAGAAATCTGGGAGCAGCTCCATTTCCCAGAAATCTGAGTAATGGTCTACCATGAGCAGAAATTCTTTGCCTGCTTGTCTGAGCAAGTCCATGCTAAGGATCTGCCATGGCCGTGTGGGAAGTGCATGTGACATCATTGTTTCTTACTGTTGTTTGTGTGAGTATTCATGCTGAGCACTGGCTCACATAAGTCCTTGATCTCACCTTGCATGTTGGGCCAGTATGGTGTGTCTCTGGCCTGTCTGTAGCGTACTTCACCTCCTACATGACTGGCGTGGATGCATCTCAGCATTTCTGCATGCAGTGATTTTGGAACCATCAGTCATTGACCTTTGAAAAGCACTCCATCCTGTGCAATTATCTCGTCCCGGATTGACCAGTATTCTCTGATTGCTAGGGGAGTTTCCTCTCGGTGGTCCAGCCACCCCCGTAGCACTACCGCTTTCAGTATCTTGAGGTTTTCATCTCCCACCGTACCGTATCCTTCCTGATCTGAATCAGGCCCTGGCTGGTGACATTTAGGTAATCAGCTTGATTTATCTGTTAAGTGTCCTCTTGCACCCTCTGTAGGTTGCAAACTGCATGGCGTGTGTATGCTGTGTCTTGTTTTCTTTGATGGTGCTGTGGTAGCCTGTGGCTCTGCTCAGTGTGTCGCTGATGTACATGCCCGGGCCTGGCTTGTACACTACCTTGAGGCTGTAGTTCTGAGGTGTGAGCAGCATGCTCTGGTGCCACTTGGGTGCGCTGAGGAGGGGCTTGTTAAAGATGGAGAGAAGTGGCTTGTGGTCTGTTTCTGCTGTGATCTCCCCTCTCCCATAAAGAAAATAGTGAAAGCGCTGGCATGCGAACACAATGCTCAGGCACTCCTTTTCGATTTGCACATAATTTTGTTCTGTTGGTGTTAATGCTCGGGATGAAAACACAACTTGCTGACCTTCCTGTAATAGACAACAGCCAAGTCCTTTCTGACTTGCATCACTCTGTATGGTTACTGGCTTGGTCACATCATAATATCTCAGGATCAGGGCTGTTGTGACCAGTTGCTTGATTTCCTCAACTGCTGCTTTGTGCTTGGGTAGCCAGTGCCATGTCATGTCCTTGTCTAGTAGTCTCCGTAGTGGCTCACATACCTCAGAAAGGCGTGGCATGAACTTTGTGAGGTAGGTCACAAATCCTATGAACCGTTGCACTGCCTTGGTGTCTGTGAGGTGGGGCATTTCTTTGATTGCTCTGATTTTTTTTCTGGGTCTGCCCCAAGTCCCTCCGCCGACAGCATGTGCCTGTGAAACCTGACCTTTTTGACCTTTAGCTGTAGCTTCTTTAGACTCAGTCTCAGTTTAACCTCTCTGGGTCCTGAGTAAGACGCTAAACTGCAACCGCAGGCTGTAGAGGGGTAGCACCTTACCTTAGCAAGAGCCCTTTGGCTAAGGACGACATCCCTACTGATAGATCTGGTCCTCCTGCATGCCTGTATGATACTTCCCATGTTGCCCAGTCCAGCCAACACACTGAGATAGGAGAAGGGAACTCTGATTTCAAATTCACCTGCTGCCTTGTGGGTTGATGCCTCTTTCGGCAAAGGCTAGGTGAAGGAAACACTGAATTCAAATCCTCGGGCACAGTTTACCCAGCTGTCAGTACCCGGAAAGGGTAAACCATTCCCCGGGTGCTGCACGGCGGCTGCCCACTGCTCCTAGCTACACAGCTAGGATGGGTTAAACGCATAGAGTGAATTTCATTGTATGTATGTACAAATGACAAATAAAGTGTATTCTGTATTCTGTATGCTCTGCACCTCTCCATCTTTGTATCATGATCCTATATGGCGTCCTCATCTGCCTCCCCACAGCCAGCTATTAGCATGTTGTCTGCGATGGGCTCCACACCACTGAGCCCTGCCAGTAGTTCACGCTGTTTTCACTGGTATATTTCAGGAGCCACTGATACACCAAATGGCAGCTTCAACCAGTGCTTCTTGCCCCAAGGTGTCCAGAATGTGGTCATGTAACTGCTGTCCTCATCTAGTTTACATTGCAGGAAGGCATCACATGCATCAACAAGGGTGAAGATGCGAGCCTTGGGCAGTTTATATAGCACATCCTCAAGGGTTGGCATTATGTGAGGAGATCTCCTCAAAGCTTTATTGAGTGCCTTGGGCTCAATGCAGATCCTCAGTTTCTCTGGCCGTCTGACTATCACCGTGTTACTAATCCACTCAGTGGGCTCTGGCACTGAGGCTAAGTGACCCTCTCTCTCATGTTTGTCTAGCTGGGCATTTCTAAGTGCCACTGGAACATTACGTGAAGAAACCTGAACTGGGGCTACTTTACTGTCTAGCTCAAAATGAACTTTCCCTGGGAGCGATTCAGTTGGGCCATTGAAGACATCGTCATAGGTATTGACAAGCTGCAGCTTGGTCAGTGGCTCTGTGCTGCTAAGCTCTACATTAAGAAGTTCCTCAGTGGTGGAGAGATGCATTAACACTAGGTGTTCACAGGTTGAGCCTGACAACAGGGCTCTCTAATTGCTTCTCACTATCTCAAAGTCCAGTTTGTGTGTTTTGCTCCTCACAACACACGTTGTGCTGAATATCCCAGTAGAGCACATTGTTTCGCCCGAGTACGGTACCAAACTAGTTTGGCTCGGTAATAGCTTGACTTCAGCTGCCAGTCTCCTCTTATCTTTTAGACTCATCACATTACAGGTTGCCCCTGGATCTGACATCTCTGAGAACCATTATTAATTTTTATGTTGGCAAACCATTTTTCCCTGTCTTTGAACTGCTCCGATGTGCTCAGCTGAGTACATGTGGGCCTCTGTGTTGGTCCTGTCGACGTCTTCATGGGCCACTGTGTCTGCTGTATTCAGCTGTCACGTGGATTGGCTCCTCTTTATGCACACTAACTACATGATTTGCTGTTCCACAATGGCAGCAATTTTTGCCGTACACTGGTTAAAAGTCACCTCTGCGCCTGTGCATATTGCCAAAATATTTGCACCTATTGCTATCGCTTGGACCCTGCATCTGACTCTGATGCTTGTCTAGGCGTTCATGTCTGGATGCAACTCACTACTGACGTCGGTCTGTTGCATGCAAATTCTCCAGCAACCTGTACTGTGTCATCGCTTTACCCTCATCTCTGTCATCTCTGCAGCCCGGCATATTTCTATGGCTGATGTCAGTGTGAGGACCTTCTCACTAAGCAGGTGACTACGTGTGAGCGGTGTACTGTTTCATTGCGTTGTGTAGGAAAGACAGAACAACTTCTCTCATGCATGGGATCTGTATTCTGTCTGTGCCATATAAACAAAACAGGACAGGTTTCAGGAAACGTCAGATCAGCTCCTGCTGTAGCCTACGCAAGAATTGGGGCCCACATTAGACATAACACACATTAGGAATGGATAAAATAAATTACAGGGGCAGACAAAATGAACACATACCTCTTTCTACATGTCCAAAGTGGGAAAGAGGCAGAAGTCAGGGGACATACGTTTTATAGCTACTAACAGGAAATTACGTCACAACAGGGAGGGGCTACTAACAGGAAATTATGTCACAACAAGGAGGGGCTACTATAAGCGTTTCCCGATATAATAAAATAAAGTTGGCAATGAAAATAATAATCATGTGGTGATACTTTGTGTAATTATGTAACATTTTGTGGTTATGACGTTTTTAACCATGTTACATTCACCCCCCTAGAATTACACAAAAATTTGAACATATCACAAATTGCAATCACCCAACACCCACAATAAAGTCAGCAATACCTGCCACCTACTAAGGTTAGGAGGGCCACAGACTGGCGAAGCGCCAAACCGTATCTAAAACCACTCCACGGACAAAACAAGGTGCCTTTTACGCCTCACCAAAATGGGCACAAAGGGGCGACGACTCACAAAACGAAATCAACCAAATAAATTTAAAAAAAGGCAAATTCCATAGTGGACATTACACGAACCAAACAGCAATGTAGGCCTACATTACACTACCCATATAAACACAGTAGGCCTAAAACAAAAAGGAGGCCGACTGTGGAGCAACAGTAAAGCGTGGACTGAACTGAACCATGGTTTCAATCAACCTATGAACCCGTATCGCCCGCACCACAGGAGACATCGCTAACCGCTCGACTAAAGGGTCAGACCCCTCAGCATCTGAGCCGCAGGCCATCCTGCTCATGTAGCTCCTCATCATATCTTCCCACTCATGAATGGAAAATGTCTCAGCCTCGTCACCTTTAAAAGGGGAGGGGCTTGGACTCTGACTGGACTACGACTTTAAGCTATGTGGGATCGATAGTTACATTCTGGTTGTCTAGAGGCTGGGACTGAGAGTGGGGGCTGCTGGGCAGGTGCATGGCATGGAAGCTAGCAGCGATATTGTCACTAATCTGCTTAGCTAAAACAGTAATAACACTGCCCAGTGTTTCAGTCGTAACAACAACCTGGGGGGAAGTCTGCTGAGACAGGTGGGGGGCGTGTACGATAGGTGTTGAACTGGCAGAGGGACCTGACACTAAACAGTGACTCATCATTCCCCTGATCAAGGCCGCCCACAACAGGACACACAGACCTAAACCTAGTTCTCCCATACCCAACCGGCAATACTAACTGCCCTCTACCCACACTAGTGGACTGTCCCCTTCCCATACCATGAATGAACTGTCCCCTTCCCACACCATCAGTAACGTCATGCCCATCAAAGGAAGGGCTAACAGGTGTATTGAAAATATCTCTGCTAGCATGTCTCAATTAGGCTATAACAGTGCATAAACAAACACAATGAAACAAAAGCAAACAAATTTACAGCATCAAAACATCTAGCGTATGGCTTCAAATACCCTAACAAGATCACAGGAAATGGTTTACCTAAAACAAAACCAATTCTCTTTCACCCATAAGTAAACATACTGTAACGTGCATGGATAAGAAGACACGCTGGCCGCTGGCTGGCGGGTCTGACCCTTTAGTCGAGCGGTTAGCGACGCCTCCTGCGGTGCGGGCGACACGGGTTCGCTTCCCGGCCGCGGCAGTTCCCGTGGTTTCGTTGTCCCCCGAATTCGCTACAATACGCAGCTCTAGCCAGCACCATTTGCGGAAAAGAAAAAAAATATCGACAGAAAAAAATGCCTCCCAACACGATCCCCCCCTCCCCTCCCCAGTCACACACACAGTCGTCACCATTCAACACGGAGCATAGCTAGCTAGCTAGCTGGCTAGCATCTGTAGCACTGTTAGCATAGCAGGCTAACCCTGATACCATGAATGGGGCGGGGCGGACTGAGAGAAGACGGCGGCTGCAGCAGGTGGCGACGCTTTCTCCAAGTGTGAGCGGTGTACTGTTTCATTGCGTTGTGTAGGAAAGACAGGACAACTTCTCTCATGCATGGGATCTGTATTCTGTCTGTGCCATATAAACAAAACAGGACAGGTTTCAGGAAACGTCAGATCAGCTCCTGCTGTAGCCTACGCAAGAATTGGGACCCACATTAGACATAAGACACATTAGGAATGGATAAAATACATTACAGGGGCAGACAAAATGAACACATACCTCTTTCTACATGTCCAGAGCGGGAACGAGGCAGAAGTCAGGGGGGACACACGTTTTATAGCTACTAACAGGAAATGGCGTCACAACAGGGAGGGGCTACTATAAGCGTTTCCTGAGGATGTAAAAAAATAAAATAACAATGTTGGCAATGAAAATAATAATAATAATAATAATAATAATAATAATCATGTGGTGATACTTTGTGTAATTATACAACATGTTTTGGTCATGAAGTTGTTAACCATGCTACATTCGCACACTCCCATCACTAACACAAAGCACCACTCTGTCTCTTAGCGGTTCCTCTTTTAGTGTTCCATGCCCACAGGACGCAGCCTTCTCCCTCGGTATAGTTATGAATGCATCAATAGGCTCACCTTCATCTTGTGTCAGTTTCCAAAGATGCATCGCTCAAATAAGACATTGCTAGCTGGCTTGAGATATCTCTCCAATGCACTGAGAATTGCTTCAGTCTTTCTCCTGCTCCGCTGCCATGGCCAAGTTGTGTCTGTATACATCCCCCTCATGCCCGTCACTCTCCGCAAGGTTGCTGCTGCGCCTCAGCTGGTTGGTCCTTCAGTGCCAGTGTGTATAGTCTTCAAACTCCACTCTAAACTTGCCCCTCTTACTTGTGACATTGCCCGTCACTTTCATCTCCTCAGGTGGCGGGATGCTTGACGCCATGATGAGGCTGTTGCTGTGTAACCGGTTATCTTCTTGCCCGGTGCGGGATTCGATACGGCGTGTACTGCACCACAAGGCGGCATCACTAACCGCTCGGCTAAAGGGTCAGACCCGTTAGCTAGCTAGGGGTTAACGTGTCTTATTAGTAGTGTACAGTTGTTAGCCTAGTTAGCCCGCTGCTAGTGTGGCATTTCCTTCCCTATACGCCCATTTCACGTCGCGGCCATCTTGGATTAAAAAAAACCAAGTGGTGGAAATTTAGCCACGCCCCCTTCTTACTCAATCGGAATCAATGCAGCCGGGGCCAGCAGCAGCAGCAAACATGGTTTGGACTACCAACCTCGAGCACCTACCGTCATTTACCACGATATGAAAACTAAGCTGGATCTTTTCTTTTTCCAGTACTTTCTGCCTCTCCTGTGCCAGTGAGGAGAGACACACACACAGGGCTGTATTCAAAGAAGCTGTTTAATCACAAAAAAATAAAAAATAAGATAAATTTCATTTTTATACTGTACATTAAATATTTATACATTAGATTGTCCCATCGACAATATTTTCATTCTTTGTCCTTTAACTTTAACAGAACTGTTGGTTCATTTTAAACTAAAATATGTTGGGTCAACTGTCATTCTGCTGTAGCAATAAACTGGAACTGGCTACCAACTCAAATCATCAATTGTTTACTAAACTAAGATAGTGATTGCTCATCTCAAGGTGTGGGCTAAAAATGGGACTGTACTGAAATGAAGTTAAGTATGTTTCGATCTATCTAAGGTTTGTGTGCACTATTTTCTTGTCAGCTGAATTTAACAAAGGTTTAAAACAGTGGTCCCTGAAAATGTGTTAGGAGAGCACACACAGTCCACAGTTGGTTGACTGTTCCACTTAGTGGAAGGGGTATGACTCCATCAAAAATGTGGTACTCCTTTATGCGTCTTATTGACCGTTCGACATGTATTCTCAAGCCAGAAATACTCTGTGTGTCTGTGAGCTCATCACAGCTAAACTGTCCACTTGGGCCTAGAAATGCAGGGATGACAAGTTTTACATCTATTTCATCGAGCAGGTCTTTGATAAGGAAGCCCTTATCGGCCATGACCTCATCACCTGACTCTAAGAGGTCCAGAACACCTGACCTCTTAGTTATCTCCTTATCAGAAATACATCCTGTGTATAGATTACTTACCAGGCTACCTGACCCCGAGGGAGTGATCCCAATTAGGGATTTCAGTGTAGTGTTACTTTTATAATGGGAGTATGTCATGGTGTTCAAAACCTTCCAACTAGCTGTCTCGATGCGGATCTCTGTGCAGTCTAGTATCACTCTTGTGTTTGGGTAGAATTCCCTGAATACTGGTGGCATTAGCTCATCTACTGCTGCTCTGCTAGGCCATATTGGGAGGGTCCCTAACATAAAGAGCAAATAGTTGGCCCACGTTGTACAGTTCCTGCTGACTGTGGCCGGCGACACATTGAATCGTACAGATAAATCCAGAGCAAAAAAGCCCTGCCTCACACGGCACAAGAACAGGAAAAACTGATCAATCAGCGATAAATGCTCTGCATGGAAGCCAGGCACAGAAATGTGTTCTAGGTTATGGCTGTTCCTTTGCATTTGAGTCCATCGCACCATGGACTCTGCAGTAGGCTGTAAAGCTAGGAAGAGTGCTTTGAGGGTGTGGTAATCCTTAAAACCAGTGTAAAACCTGATCAGATTGGGCGCACACTGGAAGCGTTCTAGACCAAAACGCTCACTTTTCAGCTTTTTATTTTCGTCCTCCAGGAAAGCGATGCGTTTCTTTACTGCGTCAAGCTGGTCTTCCACAGAAAGGGGCTTCACGTCGTAGTCATGATCAGGTAGAGTCGCCCAAACCTCACTGGACACATGAGGATATGTCATACATGTGGGAAGCAATATAAATCCACACATTTTCCTGTTATCAAGATGATGTGTCAGAACGGAGCTATCCACTATTGAAAGATTAGTGAATGTATATACATATATATACAGATTTATCTCTTTCCCTTCTTTGATAGGAGTTGCAGGATGGTACACAGCAGTACGACATGTTGCTTCCCCGCAGTGTTTTCAATGAAGTAAGAAGGGGGCGTGGCTAAATTCCCACCGCTTGGTTTTTTTTTTTATCCAAGATGGCCGCGGCGTGAAATGGGCGTATTACTTTCCTTTCGCCCTTCTCGCTGGCGACGTCACTGACGCAGCTGTGGAGCGCGTCAACTTCGCGCGTATTTACGCTCGGATTTCTCCGCTTCTGACACAGCAGCACTATGCATGCATTACCTCCCTGCGCTCGGAAAGGGACTGCGCAATACCAAGCGACCTCTAGAAAAACTGCTCGTTTAGTCAGGATTAAAGGGCCATTCCGAAACTGTTCCTCCTCAGGAATGAGTGGCTCCAGGTTTCATTTTTGCCGACTATGTGATTACTGTTACACACACACACACACACACACACACACACACACAGTGGCGATCCTAGACTCTGGGAGGCCCCAGGCAAAGAAGACCGTTGAGCCCCCCCTCCCCACACACACGCCCCACCGTGCCCCCATAAAATGCATTCAGTCAGTTCAGTCAGAAAGGCATTCGTTCAACTGCGCTATTCAACAATCATAACTTCTTACAAAAATAATAACAGTAGTACCAAAGAAGGAACAACAGCATCTAAATACGGTATGTAAAATCAAATAGGAACATCAAATAAAACAAAACATTTCTCCCCTCTTGCCCTCTCCGTTCCTCTCGTGTTTTCTTGAGGTTTATTTTTAGGGTCTTCTTTCATTTTCATCAAAGTTATATCATCAAGCTTGGAAGCCCCAAAGTGCCTGAGAGTTATCTCAAATGGGCGTTGGCATTTCACATTACAGTATCTTCACAATACCTTACAATATATTCAACATTACAATATATTCAACATTACAATATATTCAACATTACAATATATTCAACATTACAATATCTTCACGTTACAATATCTTTTTGTTGACATTCTAGTTGGACAAGATTTCTCTTTTCATCAAAGTTCTATCATCAAGCTTGTATTTCTCCCCTGCATTTGTCCTCTCTGTTTCTCCTCTCACGTTTTCTTGATGGTTATTTTTAGGATCTTCTTTCGTTTTCATTCATTTCAAATTTTTATTCATTTTTTCATAGCGCATTGTTGGTGCTTCTCCAAACAGCGAGTGATGATTGACAAGCAGATGTGACGTGACAGTGAGTGTGAGCACTCTGAACCCTGACCTAACCTTTTAGAAGTGCTGCCTTCGGGCCTTGGCTGCAGCAAACGCTGTCACCAGATCTCCCAGGTCCAGAGATCTTCTGACCTCCTGTTCAGGTGTCAGCGTACGTGATATGAACCCCATTGGCTTCTCACTTCCATCTTCCATCATGTGTGACAGCAGGGCGCCTGCTCCGTATGGTGAGGCATCACACGCCAGTACCAATTCTTTGTCAGCTGTGTAGTGACCTAAAACTTTGACTGAGATGAGCAACTGCTTTGACTCCTGAAATGCTTCATGTTCTCTGTTCCAGGCCTATGGCACATCTTTCCATAATAGATGGTACAGTTAAGGTCAAAATTATTAGCCCCCTTTATGAAATCAAACAAAACCTAACTTTTAACTTTTCCATGGAAATTACCATAACCAAAAGTGTTTTTATTAGCCCTCTGACAATTAATAGTCAATTGTGTAAGCTTTCTGACTCACAACTGACAACCTCTTATGGTAGTTCCTAACTGGGTTGGCATATGTCTCTTGAGGGATCTCAGCCCATTCTTCCATGGCAAATTGTTCCAGCTCATCCAAATTGCGTGTTTTTCGAACATGGACATGAACCTAGAGATTCTCAATAGGACTGCGATCTGGGCTCTGAGAGGGCCACTCCAGGACCTTGATTTTGGTGTCCTTAAAAAAGTTTTGGACCAACTTGGATGTGTGCTTCGAGTCATTGTCTTGCTGGCAGACCCAGCAGCGACCTAAAGCTAGACTGGCAGCAGATTTCTTTACTTTATCCTTCAAAATGTTAACATAATCTTCTTTCTTCATGATCCCATGCACCCCAACAAGGTTCCCTGTGCCTGAAGCAGCAAAACAGCCCCACAGCATTATGCCCCCACCACCATGCTTAACTGTGGCAACTGTGTTTTTAGGGTTGAAGGCCTCTCCCTTCCTTCGCCAAACAAAAGCAACATCCATGTGCCCAAACAGCTCAAGTTTAGTCTCATCAGACCAAAGGACAGACCTCCAGAACTCATGTCCATGTTTCAAATGTTCACAGGCAAACTCTGATGTGCCGCTGTGTGAGCAATGGAGTTTTTCTTGGACGATGACCTCGAAGCCCCACACGACGAAGAGCCCTCACAACAGTCTTCCTTAAAACATCAAGTCCAAAAGAGGCCAGTTCAGCAACAATCATCTTGGCGGAGATCCAGGGATTGTTGTTGACATCTCTGACTATTTTCCTCTCCAAAGTGTTTGAAATCTTGCACTTTGGACCACACCCAGGTTTGTTTCTAACACAATTTGTCTCCTTTTCCTTTTCAATGATGCAACCCACAGCTGTTCTAGATACTGTGACACGTTTGGAAATGGCAGTATAGCCTTCCCCCTTAAGATGAGCATCCACTATCTTCTTTCTGAGTTCCACACTGATTTCTTTACTTTTTGGCATGATGAAATTACTTCTTACCAAGAATTTAAGAGTAGTCCCTCTCAATCAAGTGTTAAAGTGTCACTAGCCCTGTTCATTGGACCCCCTTAAGTAAAGTTAAATGCTGATTGATTGATCAGGTGTAGTTTGAAAGCTGATTGATTGGTCAGGTGTGTTTTGAAAGCAAAAAATCACATTGGGGCTAATAATTTTGACCACCTCAGTTTTCACTACATTTGGTAGAAAGCACACCTGAAGATTTATTTTACATTTCAAAATGTACCAAATAGGGGCCTGACATTGATGAATGTTTTACTATGTAAACTTTTATGAATGATGCAAACATTAGGCAGAATTTTAGGGAAATGTTCCATAGTTCCTTGGGGGCTAATAATTTTGATATAAACTGTATAACGGGGCTAGGCATATCGCAAGGTTAGGCAGGAATTTGTTATCGTAATTCAACAAGCCTACATATGCTTTCAGATTGGTCACTGTAGTTGGGGATGGGGCTTCCACTATGGCTCTCACCTTGCTCTCCACTGGAAGTAAGCCCTCAGCATCTACCTTGTGACCTAGGTACTCAACTTTGTCTTGCAGGAATGCACACTTACAACTGGGGAGTCACAGGCCCGCTTCTCTCAGTCGTTGGAGTACTTCGTCCAGTGTTCTCAGGTGTTCTGCTTCATCTCTCTCTGTTAGTAGAATGTCGTCCAAATATACAGTTACCTGGGGCAGGCCCTGCAGCAGGCTCTCCACACCGTTCTTTGAACGATGGCTGGTGCAGACGAAACTCCAAATGGTAGCCTATTGCAAGTGAACAAGCGTCTATTTGTGTTCACTGTTAAGTACTTTTTGGATTCATCATCCAATTTGTTGGTAGGCGTGGCTTAAGTCAAGCTTGGAAAACTGTTTCTCTCCCTTTAGTGAACAGGTCTTCGACACGGGGAATCGGGTATTGCTCTAGTGAGGAGGCACTGTTTATTGTTAGTTTGTAGTCACCGCATATCCTGACCGAGCCTTCCGGCTTCAACACTGGGACTATGGGTGCTGCCCACTGGGCATACTTAACTGGTGAAATTATGCCCTGCTTTAACAGTCTGCCTAGCTATTCTTCTACCTTTGCCCGGTAGGTGGCAAGATGCCCGACTTGCTAGAAGGAATGCGAAGCGGTGCGGTGGCCTCTCCCTTCCTGGTGTAGTGATCGCCGCGGGTCCATCAGGACCTTAGCATATGGCCGCTCCAACACAAATGTATCCGCAACAGCACCTTCTCATGGATTTGCAATTTCCTCTGCGGAGGAAATGCCGCGTCCGCAATTTGGATTACCCTTGAGTTTTCCCGTATTTTCTCTGTTTGTTGGTGACTACCCGCAAAGCGACTCGCCGGACTCCTTTCGTTGCCGTGCGTGTTGTCCCGTTGGGCCTTTGTATGAACTGTTAATAAAGTACGCCAGTTTCGGCGAACTCTATCTCTGCTTGGTGTCGTGCTCTTGGGGTCTTCCACAAACCCTAACAGTTATCTTTTGCAAAGGGGATATGTGATGTCTTGAGTTGATGCAGTTGGAGGACAGTAGGGGGAGCTAGAGGACAAGATAGGATGTAAGTGACTTTAAGAGGGGAGAAGGAGTGTGACGTGGGTTGTTAAGTAAAGAAGCGTATGCTAACAGACGTGTGCCTTCGAGTGGTCCCTTAGCAACACGACAATGTGATATCCTAAATCTGGCGGTCTATTCCATTACCTACCAACATGGGATCGCCGGGTCGAATCCCCGTGTTAGCTCCAGCTTGGTCGGGCGTCCCTACAGACACAATTGGCCATGTCTGCAGGTGGGAAGTCGGATGTGGGTATTTGTCCTGGTCGCTGCACTACCGCCTCCTCTAGTCGGTCGGGACGCCCCTCTATGGCGACAGAATAGTGCCAAAAAGCACTCGCGCGATAAAACGTTCGGGCGTATTATATTATTTCACACACGTAGATATGAACTGCGAGCGCGCAAATTATCTCTGTGCGCGCGCACTCAGAGGAAACTGCTCCCCGAGAGAGGAAAAAAATGTTTAGAGCGAGGAGGAATCTGTGACCAGCGCGCCAAACAACCACTCGAAAATCACCCCGCTCTCTCCAAGTTGATTTCTGCTCGCGCGAAGTGAATTTCTGCTCTCTCGCCTGAAACTTTTGGCACAGTGGGGGAGGGAACCAGGGGTCGGTACTGGCTCTGCTGTGATTGGTCATTTCTGAAGAGCGACATTTGATTGACAGCCCTTTTCTCATGGAAGTCTGCTGAAACGAAGAAGACAACTGCGTCTGGGCAGAGGTTACTTCAGGTAAGAAACCCTTGGCTGAATTCGGGCATTTGTGATGAACGGAAACAGTGGCTTGTGTAAAATTTCATCTAGATAGAATGCACGCAGACTAATGCTGGTAATTAAGTTAACTACACTACACAACATATTTCTCAGAAACATATTTTTATGAAACTCTACTAAAGCCACTATTTTCATTCATTGCAAATAGTCGAATTCAATCCAGGTTATCCTACCTGAGAAAAATGCCTGCTCAGCAGCGGAGTTCGAAAACGAAGTGGTAATGGCGTCTTCTTCAGGGACTGGGAGTTCACTTTCCCGGGCTTTCTGAAAGGAGGGCTGTCAATCAAATGTCGCTCTTCAGAAACGACCAATCACAGCAGAACCAGTACCGACCCCTGGTTCCCTCCCCCACTGTGCCAAACGTTTCAGGCGAGAGAGCAGAAATTCACTTCGCGCGAGCAGAAATTAACTTGGAGAGAGCGGAGTGATTTTCGAGTGGTTGTTTGGCGCGCTGGTCACAGATTCCTCCTCGCTCGCAGCATTTTTTTCCTCGCTCGGGGAGCAGTTTCCTCGGAGTGCGCGCGCACAGAGATAATTTGCGCGCTCGCAGTTCATATCTACGTGTGTGAAATAATATAATACGCCCGAATGCACGTTTTATCGCGCGGGTGCTTTTTGGCACTATTCTGTCGCCATACACCCGGGATCGGAAGAGAGGGGGTGGAACAGCGACCGGGACGGCTCAAAAAGAGCGACGTAATTGGCCAGATACAATTGGGGAGAAAAGGGGGGGGAAATTGAAAAGAAAAAAAGTCAAGACACCAGTGAAAGTGATCTTCTGGTGACATGTGTTAGAAGACTAGACTAATACTTTATGTCTATCTCTGCGCAGATGAAGTGGATTATTAAACCGTTATAAAGAATCGTACTGACTACCGAACTTCTGCTGGAGGGAAAAATGCAGGCTTCGTTTATTCGGTCGTTTTGGGAGAAGAAGAAAATGAACAGCGTCTCAGTGACGTAATCAATCCACGCATGCAAGCGCAACACCGCCCACTTGTGGACAAACAAAGTCGTAAACAAAATAATAGTACACAGTAACACATAGTCATACAAATACACTGGTGTTATATCTCAACACTCCCACTTATGAATCATGAGCTTACTGTATACCTTTTCATATTCATAGAACAAAAAAAAAAACAAAAAAAACTTGGTATAACCCATACCACTCACATTTCACACACCAAACATTGCCTTAGCAAATGTCTTCAGTTTTACCTTGGATGCGGGCTTCGTCATTACATCCATCTGGTGTAAAATCAAGTCATATTGAGCCGCCTTCTGTAGAAGCACTCGAACACTTGTTAGGTTGGCTGTTGGCGAAAATGTCTCCCCATAATCCACCCCAGCTCTCTGGCTATATCCCTTTGCTACAAATCTAGCCTTGTACTTGTCGTGTCCGTCTATATCTGTCTTTATCGAATACACCCACCTTCCTCCCACTGTTTTCTTGCCCTCTGGCAATTTCGTAAGGGTGAATGTTTTGTTGTCTCTTAGAGACTCCATTTCCTCGTCCATTGTCCTGGACCACTTTTCTGATTCTGGCGATTCCATGGCCTCTTTAAAGGTCAGAGGGACACCGCACACTGCCCTGTATGCATCATCTATAGTAGTGAGTGAGCTGTCATCACTGTCGCCCTGACTATAGTCAATCAGGTATCTCGGAGGGTTGCGTTCCCTTTGGGGGTACCTCCCACTGGCTGAGGCTTGTGACGTCACCCTTGGGTGCTCCTCGTCATCATCCTCGGGTGCTGACTGTGTACCGTCAGTCTGTACATTTTTCTGTACTCTAGGCTGAGTTGCAGCTGTCTCAACAGACTTTCTCTCTCTTACCCAGTCTTCTGGGTGCAGACCTGGTGTCTGAGTCTCATTTTCACTAGTTGCCTTGTGTACAAACTTAACTAGTCTGTGTTTCTGTACTTTCTCTTGGTCAGGGTAGTAGACTAGGTAGGCCGGGCTGTTCTTGTCGTGTCCTACAAAACGCCCCCTCTCACATCTAGAATCTAACTTTCCCTTGTCCTGCTGGTAAGCATAGCATTCTGTCCCGAACTTTTGCATTCTAGCCATGTTGCACTTTTTTCCTGTCATTGCCGTGTATGGCGTAGTGCCTGTGTGCTTGTTGAAGCATCTGTTTCTGGTGTGGGCTGCCTCCTGTACAGCATAATGCCAGAGGCTCTTTGGTAGACCACTATCTATTAGCATACACCTTGCCATCTCGAATAGTGTGCGTCCTTCTCTCTCTGCAACGCCATTTTGATGGGGAGAGTATGGGCAGGACGTCTCATGTCTTATTTTGTTCCGTCTCAACAGGGTTTGAAACTCCTTGCCTGTAAACTCAGTTCCATTATCTGACCTTATGCATTTCACTGTCCCATAGGGAGCTACATCTGCCAGGAATTTCTCGGTCGCTTG
Source organism: Lampris incognitus (assembly GCF_029633865.1). Taxonomy (NCBI): domain Eukaryota; kingdom Metazoa; phylum Chordata; class Actinopteri; order Lampriformes; family Lampridae; genus Lampris; species Lampris incognitus. The sequence continues at coordinate 33,492,191 of NC_079230.1, forward strand.
CACTGTGTCACTCTTTGTTTTTAAGAAATAAACACACACTGCCCCTGTGCACACATCTGTAAATGATTGCATGTACCTGAAACCATTAATGGACTCGTTTGCCACAGGACCGGCTAAATCAGTGTTTACCAACTCCAGTGGTGTCTTGGCTTTGTCTATAGATTTCCTGTTCCTGTTTTGGGTAAACTTCCCTTCTATGCATACTGCACACTCTTTGTCAGGTTTACACACTTTACCCTTTATATGCATAACATCAGTGATATCCTGTAGCTTTATGATATCGTCATAGTTGCAGTGGCCCATTATCTCATGCCAAGTTTCTATATCATGGCTCACATGGCACTTTTCAACAACACATTCAGTTTGCAAATAGTACATTTTCCCCTGTACAAAAATGTCAAACCTGGTACCATCCGGTGACATCAGGGCATCTCTGCCCTCTTCGAAGAACACACTGGCTCCGTGTGCTGTCGCAGACTTCACAGAGAAGAGCTCTTGGGGGTACGATGGAATATATGGTGCGTTCCGCAGTGTCACTCTACACCGTCGCCCCTCACTGTCGAGCAGACATACCGTAGCATCTCCCCTGCCCTGCACCTCACCAAAGGTGCGCTTACCGTCCGCCAGCTCCATGCAGTGTTTCTCTGGCTCGAACGAACTGTCAAAGCTCTTGAACTTCTTCTTATCATTGACTATGTGGGAAGAAGCCCCACAGTCCACAATCAATCCTGGTTTGAACTTTTGCCGTCGTCCTGGTCCTGCTGAGCTGGACCAGCCTGCACTCTGAAGATGTAGTTCTCTTCTTCCGCAGCATTCCCCGGTCCCTGACCTCGACCTGCTCCGTGACCACCACCGCCGCCGCCACCTTGCTCGCGTGCACACCTGGCTCCATCAGCGCGGTCCTTCTTCTTGCACGCTTTGTGACCCTTGACCCGGCAGAAGCTGCACCACACGCTGCGTGAACAGTCCGATTTCCGATGGCCTTTGTCACCGCATTGCCAGCGCACCGTTTGTTCATCATCTCCCTCCCAGCGTTTCACTGGCTTTTTCTGAGGCGCTGCGTGGGCCTTCATCACCCTCTCGGACGTCTCGTCCGATGCTGTAGCATTAGCTACATCTTCAGCCGCCTCGAAGTTTCTCAATTTGACCTTAAATTGTCCCAATGTCAACTCACTGTCGCCATGTGTCACCATTAGAGTGAATGGCTTATATCTCTCGGGTAACCCCCTCATCACCATGGCCATCATTAGTCCCTCAGTCGGTGCTTCTCCCGCCCCTTTTAGAGCCGTAATGATTTGTTCAGCTCGGATAATGTATTCGGTTATCGTCTCATTATCAGCTTTCTTTAGCCCAGTCAGTGTTACATACAGAGTGACAATCCGGGGTCTGCCCTTACCAATGTAATGTTCCCGCAACACCCGTAGACTCTCTCTACCTTTGTTCTTCGTTTCTCTGAAGATCAGTCCCAAGCTTGTGTTGTCCAATAAAGGCGCCAATGCGCAGTAGGCGTCCGCGTTCCGCTCCTCGTCTAGGGCCTGCTCTTCCACTGTCAAAGGTCCCGCGGGCTCGGGAAGGATGGTGGTTTTCAGCCCCACACCATGCATGCAACAGAGCATTCGCTCTTCCCACAGTTCATACTCATCGGCCTGTCCGTTGAATGTGGGCCACCTGCTCTTCTTTCGCTCCATCTCCCTAGGTAGCGTTAGCTTCGCTTAGCGTTCCGTTAGCTTCCCGATAGCCTCTCTCGATGCTAACTAGCTTCACACTTGCTAACTTGCTACTCCGTGCTAACCTGCGCGCATCCCGCCATCCGAGGTTATCACACTTCGTGTACTTCTTTTATCACACTACTAAATAATCCAACGTTATCTGGGCCCGTAACCTGTTAGAAGACTAGACTAATACTTTATGTCTATCTCTGCGCAGATGAAGTGGATTATTACACCGTTATAAAGAATCGTACTGACTACCGAACTTCTGCTGGAGGGAAAAATGGAGGCTTCGTTTATTCGGTCGTTTTGGGAGAAGAAGAAAATGAACAGCGTCTCAGTGACGTAATCAATCCACGCATGCAAGCGCAACACCGCCCACTTGTGGACAAACAAAGTCGTAAACAAAATAATAGTACATAGTAACACAGTCATACACATACACTGGTGTTATATCTCAACAACATGTGTCTTTAAAGGTAGCGTGCTTCCTGTGAGAGGACAGCATCAGCATGTTATAAAATACTGTAACGGAGATATAATAATAATAGTGATGATAATAATAATAATGAAATACTGTAACGGATATATAATAATAATGATAATAATAATAATAAAATACTGTAACGGATATATAATAATAATAATAATAATAATAATACAATACTGTAACGGGTATATAATAATGATAATAATAATAATGAAATACTGTAACGGATATATAATAATAATAATAATAATAATACTAAAATACTGTAACGGAGATATAGTAATTATGATAAAATACTGTAACGGATATATAATAATAATAATAATAATAATAATAATAAAATACTGTAACGGATATATAGTAATAATAATAATAATAATAATAATAAAATACTGTAACGGATATATAGTAATAATAATAAAATACTGTAATGGATATATTATAATAATAATAAAATACTGTAACGGATATATAATAATAATAATAAAATACTGTAACGGATATTTAATAATAATAATAATAATGAAATACTGTAACGGATATATAGTAATAATAATAAAATACTGTAACGATATATAATAATAGTAATAATAAAAAACTGTAACGGATATATTATAATAATAAAGTACTGTAACGGTCTGAGTGACGTGTTGGTTTTGGTACTTCAGGGGCGGTACAGTACTTCAGGCGCTACAGTACTTCATGGGTGCTACAGTACTTCAGGCGCTACAGTACTTCGGGGGCGCTGCGGTACTTCAACGTAACGACTTTGCTTTATTGTATTAACATAAACGGGTAAAGACGCTCTCCGTGGGGCTGGGGCACGGTGGTTACCCACATGCTGACCCACTTTGGTCCTATGGTTTGATTTAAATGCAGGTGACGTCATGAGAAGGACAGAATTTAGAAGCGACACGTAAGCGACAGACTCCAAACAGCTCAGATAAACGCTTCACGTCGCTTCGCGTGTAATTCTGATGTGTAAATGATATAACAAACATATCCACCACCTCAGCACGCCGCTGCGATGGCCGAGTGGTTAAGGCGTTGGACTTGAAATCCAATGGGATCTTCCCGCGCAGGTTCGAACCCTGCTCGCAGCGAATGAGCTCTTTGGTGGGCAGGGTTGCTCCTCTTTAGCGTCAGAAAGACCCAGAATTGACATGTTTTTCACATGTTAACGACCACGGCAGCAAATAATCACTACTTTTATCTTGTAAGTTCATTTCCTTCGTCATCCTCTGTGCACCTCTTCAACAAGTGTACAAGACTGAAATAAAATTACTCATGTCACATCAGGATAGGCTGGGAAACACGTGATCAGAGCAGGCTTTGTATTCGGCTGAAGGAATAAAGGCTGTGGAGCAAGCGAGACGAAGAGCTTGGTCTTGAAACAAGCCACTGGCAGTAAGACAGCGTTGCCTGTATTACTGACTGCACTGTGATTACAGTACCAATCACATGAATGCACTGTGTTGTTGACTGGTTTTTTTTTTATAAATGTAATTATTTATTTATTTATCTATCTATTTATTTGTTTATGCTATTCTCTTATCTCCGTTTTTGTATGTTTTCGGTGGTGTCGTTTTCTTTTGGATGTATTTTTTGTGTTTTGTGTTGCACTGCTGTGGGCTGGGAGAAACGAATTTCGTCTCTTTTGTGTATGAAAGTACGTGACTGAGATTCTGTACATGACGGATTCTGATATATAGATAAAGCAAAATACAGAACCTGTTTGATCACCTGACTTTCCAGCCTGCGTGTTATTTTGATTTTTCTGTTCAAGTTTCTTGGGAACTCTTGGCTTTTTGTTCCATCCATCCAAATTTAACCACTGTACAGGTGGGTACAACATGCAGACTTCCTCATGTGTGTCCTTCAGGACGAACAATTACGTTGAATCCATTTCATAGAGTAAAGTGAAATTCTTATGCTCTGGCTCTCCCTGCCTTAAAACAAAGGACACACGTATCACCCCCCCCCCAAAAAAAAGCAAACCCAAAAAACAAAAACAAAAGCAAAACTACAGACCTACATAGACTATGCACACATGGAGTCATAATTTACATACACGATATGTAAAGTACAGGGTGTGTATGGGTGGGTCAGATGTCAACTAGTGAAGACTTACTTAGGGTCCTGACCAGTAATAATGGTCCTGTTTCTGACCTGCCCTTCTTCTCAGTCCTGTTTCTGACCTGCCCTTCTTCTCTATCCTGTTTCTGAACTGTCCATCTTCTCAATCCTGTTTCTGACCTGCCCTTCTTCTCAGTCGTGTTTCTTACCTGGAGTTCTTCTCGATCCTGTTTCTGACCTGGTCTTCGTCTCAATCAAGTTGTTGACCTGGTCTTTGTCTCAATCCAGTTTTTGACCTGCCCTTCTTCTCAATCCTGTTTCTGACCTCCCCTTCTCCTCAACCCTGTTTCTGACCTGGCCTTCTTCTCAGTCCTGTTTCTGACCTGCCCTTCTTCTCAACCCTGTTTCTGACCTGCCCTTCTTCTCAGTCCTGTTTCTGACCTTCCCTTCTTTTCAGTCCTGTGTCTGACCTGGCCTTCGTCTTAATCCTGTTTATGACCTGTAATCTCAGTCCTGTTTCTGACCTGCCCTTCTTCTCAGTCCTGTTTCTGACCTACCCTTCTTCTCAATAGGCCTTCATCTTAAACCTGTTTCTGACCTGCCCTTCCTCTCAGTCGTGTTTCTGAGCTTGGCTTCTTCTCAGTCCTGTTTCTGGCCTGGCCTTCGTCTTAATCCTTTTTCTGACCTGCCCTTCTTCTCAGTCCTGTTTTTGACCTGCCCTTCTTCTCAGTCCTGTTTCTGACCTGCCCTTCCTCTAAGTCCTGTTTCTGACCTGCCCTTCTTCTCTATCCTGTTTCTGAACTGTCCATCTTCTCAGTCCTGTTTCTGACCTGCCCTTCTTCTCAGTCCTGTTTCTGACCTACCCTTCTTCTCAATAGGCCTTCATCTTAAACCTGTTTCTGACCTGCCCTTCCTCTCAGTCGTGTTTCTGAGCTGGGCTTCTTCTCAGTCCTGTTTCTGGCCTGGCCTTCGTCTTAATCCTTTTTCTGACCTGCCCTTCTTCTCAGTCCTGTTTTTGACCTGCCCTTCTTCTCAGTGGTGTTTCTGACCTGCCCTTCCTCTAAGTCCTGTTTCTGACCTGCCCTTCTTCTCTATCCTGTTTCTGAACTGTCCATCTTCTCAATCCTGTTTCTGACCTGCCCTTCTTCTCAGTCGTGTTTCTGACCTGGCCTTCTTCTTAGTCCTGTTTCTGACCTGCCCTTCTTCTCAATCCTGTTTCTGAACTGCCCTTCTTCTCAGTCCTGTTTCTGACCTGCCCTTCTTCTCAATCCTGTTTCCGACATGCCCCTCTTCTCAGTCCTGTTTCCGACCTGGTCTTCTTCTCAGTCCTGTTTCTGACCTGCCCTTCTTCTCAGTGGTGTTTCTGACCTTCCCTTCGTCTTAATCCTGTTTCTGGCCTGCCCTTCCTCTCAGTCGTATTTCTGACCTGGCCTTCTTCTCAGTCCTGTTTGTGACCTGCCCTTCTTCTCAATCCTGTTTGCAACCTGCCCTTCTTCTCAATCCTGTTTCTGACCTGCCCTTCTTCTCAGTCCTGTTTCTGACCTGGCCTCCTTCTCTATCCTGTTTCTGACCTGCCTTTCTTCTCAGTCCTGTTTCTGACCTGCCCTTCTTCTCAGTCCTGTTTCTGACCTGCCCTTCTTCTCAATCCTGTTTCTGACCTGGCCTTCGTCTTAATCCTGTGTCTGACCTGCGACCCCTGAGAAACAGGGAACAAGCCGAAAGAAGAAGAATATTGTTGTGTACACACTGCTGGGGTTTTTTTGGGGGGGGGGTGCACATGCATTGTGAGAATGTGTGGCAGAGGTCAGTCAAGAGAACAGACAAAGTCGCTTCTGTATTGACTGGATTATTTCTTGTCATCTAAACATAATGTTGCTGATGAGGATGGCCTAGTTCAGTCTACCCCCACCTGCACCTTTCCTTGCCTCCAATTCCGTGGGCAACTTGGCTGGACATCTTTACGGTGTACCTGGACGCTTCTGGCTACGACGATATTCCTGTCAAGAGGAAAATGGTGCTCCTTCGTCATTGTCTCGGCGTAGAGGGACAAAGACTTTTCGCAGTTTAGGCGTGCCTGAAACATGTGAAGAAACAGTTGCTCCCTTGACGAACCACTTCGCCGGAAATCACAGGATTTTATTACGACGTTACAAACTCCGAAAGCGGATGTAGCGACCAGGTGAGTCCGTTCGGAGCTAATGGGACTAACCTAGAAGACATGGCGCGTTTTTGCGACTACGGGGCACCGCAGGATCAAATGATTCGAGACTCGTTTATTGAGGGAACATTATGTGAGAAGACTAGGAAAAGGCTATTCCTTGAAGTGGACAATCTGACTTTAAGTAGAACGGTGGAAATAGCACTGCAATTTGAGACAGCCATCGAGTGTACTACTTTGCTGAGCGGGTGTGCGCTCCCTAGCGGACACGCCTGCTCAGCAGCCCCAGCCTGCCTATCACGCGCATTGCAGCTACTCCACAGACGACAGCCAGCGCTCGGATGCGGGTTTCCCATTGCAGCTCACACAGAACAATAGGTGCACCTCAGACGTCTGCGGCAACTGCGGTTCTAAATCAGACAATTCTAGGGCACAACATTGCCCTGCCAGAGGACAAAAATACAGAAATTGTATGAGGCGAAATCATTTTGCCAAGATGTGCCGTTCAGCCTGGCCGCTCTACCACCACACACGGGACCCCCCCCCCCCCCCCCCCGCTCACCACAGCTACAGAGAAATCAGAAATGTGACTGTTGTTCAGGTGGCTTTCAAAACATGTACTGTGCAGTTGACCGAGGTGACTCTTCCCCTATTAATGGACACCGGTGCGGCCATATCTCTACTCGATTCTAGCACTACAAGTACTACAAGTTTTTTTTTCTCACCTGCCGTTGGACTAGCCTGCTACTGCTGTATGTGGTTATGACAGTTCCAGAATAAATATCTTGGGGGTGCTCCGTGTTCCTGTTCACTATGGCTCTAAGCACTTACCATCATTCCCGTTTCACATTGCTGGGGGAGGGGGGGGCAACCTCTTGGGCCTGGACCTGTTCACAGGCTTGGGGTTCACGCTTAGGGATGATGCCAGCTCGGACATGCACCACATCACCTCCACCTGGCAGCAGAAGTGGCCAGCACTGTTTGATGGCCTGGGCTGTCTCACAGCCTTCACCCACAGGCCTCTGGTGAATCCTGATGTGTGACCTGTCATCCAGCCCCTGTGCAGGATTCCCCTCCCCTTGAGTGATGAGGTCACCCGTGAGCTATGGACACTCCTGGACATGGGTATTATCGAGCCAATCAATACCGCCCCCTGGATTTCAAACTTGGCCATTGCCAAAAAAAAGCCCAAACAAACAAAAAAAATGGGGGTAATACGGATCTCTGTAGACCTATGCTTAGTGCATAAGCCTGTGATCCCAGACAGATACCCTTTGCCTGCCTCTGAGGAGCTCACTGCACACATTTATGGCTAGACAGTATTCACAAAGCTCAACCTGCACCAGGGCTATCGGCAGGCGCCACTCCACTCAGCCAGCAGGGACCTCACTGCCTTTGTGATGCACGCTGGGGTGTTCCGATACACTCGGATGTCATTCAGTTTAAGCTCTGCGCCCAGTTTCTTTCAGAAGGTGAAGAGCACAATCTTGGCCGGCATTCCTGCAGTCTTCCTTGATGACATTGTTGTTCATGCTTCAGACATCAAGACACACAACAAGCGCCTCTAGAGGGTGGCCCAGGCCCTTCTGGAGAAAAACCTGACATTGAATGAGGAAAAATGCTGCTTTGCAGCCCCAGCCATAGACTTTGTGCGGTTCCGCCTCTCAGCCAAGGGGATTGATCCTCTGCAGTCGAACATCAAAGAGATCCACAGGATCCCGGAGCCAACCTCGGCTGCACAGGTGGCCTCATTTTTAGGCATGATAGCCTACTACCTCTGTTTCCTACCCCACTACTCACAGACCACTGCACCCCTCTGCCAGTTGCTTAAGAAAGAGGAGTCATGGAACTGGACCACAGCATGTTCAGAGTCCATGTAAACACTGAAACCCCAGCTCACAACACCCCTGTTTTGGCCCACTTCAATCCAGACTGACCAACTATTGTCACCTGTGATGCCTCAGCTCGTGTGATTGGAGCAGTCCTGTCACAGGTACAGGATGCGGTGGAGAGGCCTGTAGCTCTTTTGGGGAGGGGGGGATGTTGTGTTCACACTGCGACAACTGCTGGGGTTTGGGGTTGTGCATATGCGTCGTGAGAATATGTGGCAGAGGTCAGTAAAGAGAGCAGAAAAACTTGCTTCTGTGTCGACTGGATTATTTCTTGTTGTTTAAACATAATAGATACCAGTGGTCTCCAACCCTGCTCCTGGAGAGCTACCGTCCTTCTGGTTTTCACTCCTACCCCAATTTAACACATCTGATTCAATTAATCAAGGTCTTGGTAAGTAGGTAATTAGTAGAATCAGTTGTGTTAAATTAGGTTTGGAATTAAAACTGGAAGAATGGCAGCTCCCCAGGAGCAGGGTTGGTGACCACTTAGAGTCACAGTTGACCGTTAATACTCTTAACGGTTCACCGATCAAACGGTCGCCGATCATGCCGGGCATAATCAAATCACATGGCTGGTTAATGACGTGACAGTTTAAAAGCTGAGTCATTTCAAACACAGTCAACAACTTCTATCGAAAGTGCTGGGATGAAACTCCATTTCAGTTATTGTTGGCTCTTGATGAACCAAATAGAACCAGAGATACAAATATTTCAAAACCTAAAGACATAATCCTTTAGGTTTTGCTTATACAGCTCTTACAACTCCTGGATCGCCACCTTGCTGTGGTGGAGAAGCTTGCATATACCAATGATCCCAAGATGCCGTTCGGTGTCGGTACATGATCTACTCAATCCTGCGCGGGGTCCTGCGACTACAGATGACGTCACTACTTCACGCGTTATGATTGGGTATGGGCTTTGGTAGCGTTTGGCTAGGAACAGCGGGAAACAGTAGACTGACGTTAGACGCAGCTCAGACCTTCGGCCCTCGTGCGCCTTCGCTCGTCCAGGAACCCCCCCGGGGGTTCTGAGCCTTCGGCCTCGCTCCTTAGATGCAGTTCGGGCCTTTGGCTCTAGCACGTTTACTAACCAACTCTATGTCAACGTGGATTGTAAAAAACACAGCTAAATAACTATAAAGCTAGCATTAAACAACGCTAGCTAGCAACATAATCCGTGACGTCATATGTAGTCGAAGGACCCCGAGTTGATATTATACTCAAGCAGAAATGGAACCCACACCGGAGCTTGGCTCCTGGTAGGGTCACCCAAGGCAGATAGATCAAGGGGGAGGTTCCAGACGAAGCGCGATCCAACAAAGACCTCAATGGCGGAACTGGTGGCGGCAGTGAAGGTGGATGAAGGCTGCAACAGAGGGTGGTCCCCATCCGTCTTAGTTCTTCATGCCATTGGACTCTGGCCACCCCCTGCCATAGACCGTGTGGTGGCTGCAGGTGGATCAGCCACTCCACGTAAAAAGCTGTCACGTGCAGGTGTCCTCCCATTATGCGGCTCCTGGATCGGCCTCTACGCCCACCTGAAGACCAAGAAGGAGAACAGTCATACTCGACCCCAAGTGAATTCCGATAATTACAGCTCTAAATTTGTTGACTGTCATGATTTGATGATGCAATGCTGTCCTCACCTAGCAACAAGTTGCAGTCCGCACTGCTGGAGCACGATGGCTCATGGGACTGTTAATGTTTGTTGAGATTGTTTTAATTTATGTGTTTGGATGATGTGTTCATGTTGTGATTATTGTTGTTTGTTTGGGGGTTCGACTTGGACTGAGTGGACGACTATGATGCTGGCTGAGTGACTGTAGGACTGTGACTGAGACTCCTGTGTTCGATGTCGGCCTTGTTGGGGAAAGCCGTTGTTCGGCGACGTTTGGGGAGGGACCGAATAAAGGTGCACTCCTGGGGTCGTGCGGTGTATGGGACACAGGAGCTGCCGTTCTAAAATGCATCCTTGCCTCTCCTTTCCCTTCAGTTCTGTCCGATTCTGACGGGGTGATAAAATTAAATAGCACTCTCAGGGTTGTGCGAAGTATGGGACATCACAGTTGCAAATAAGAGATCTCTATGTCTTCGTTCTTCCACATTGCTGTCGATGCTGCAAGTTTTGGCGACGAGGATGGGATCTTCCTCTTTATTTTGATGTGCAGCGGGTTGCTCCCGTCTGGACCGGTAATGTTTGAACGATGCTAGCAGCTTAGCAGCTAACGTACGCAATGGCACTGTATAATCCAGATACAGTACTGCAGTTCGACCAAACGGCAGAAACCTTGGACCATTATGAAGAAAGGCTTCTGCAGCTCTTGTCTGCTAACCAACTTGAGCAAGATAGGAGAAGAGCCGCATTTTTGTCCGTGGTTGGACGGAAGAAGTTTGCCGTGCTAAAGGACTTGATATCACCGAAAACGTTTAGTGAAGTGGCTTTTGCAACCTTGCTACAGACGTTGCGGGACTTTTACACGCCAAAGAGGAAGGTAATGGCGGAAAGATTTGCTTTCAGAAGCCGTCGACAACAGTCTGGAGAGACTTTGCTGATTACATTGCTACTAGCTTGAAAGGATTAGCTTCTACATGCAATGTTGGCGCGAGCCTGGAGGAGCGGCTCCGAGATCAGCTCGTGTGTGGGACGTCTAACAAAGAGCTGCGCCGGAAGTTACTGAATGCCGCCATTGGCGTGGGATTAAGATGGCAAAAGATGGCGGAATTAACCAACAATTTCCAATGCAGGAACTCTGGAGTAGAAAGCATGCAGAAGGGACAGTCATCTGTGCATATGCGAGCGGATCATGTCGGGGTGCGGAGACACCGAGAGCCCAGGACTGCGCGGAACCAGAGGGAGGTCAGCGACAGCCACCAGGACCGCTACAGGGGCCTCGGGGAAGGACACGGACCGGGGACCTGCCGCTTCACAGACTTCCGGTGTCGCGGATGAGGAAAGAACGGACATCTGGAGCGAGCCTGTCGGAACCAGCGCACCGACGCCGGTAGGGACCAAGGGAGGCGGGCTGCTGGACATTCGTCTGCCCGCCTGCCTCGGACCAAAGGCGGCCCGAAGGTGAACTTTGTGGACCAGGCAGACGCAACTCGCGAACCGGACTCAGGGACTGATTCTGAACAGCGAGCTGATATGAGACTGTAGTCAGTAAAGACTGAGTGGGAGTATGTGAAGCCTTACAAGGTGATGGTAGAATGCAGTGGTGTTAGGATGTACATGGAGGTAGATACCGGGGCAGCCATGTCAGTTATCTCAGAGAGCCTATACAAATCCAAACTGAAAGGGTCCAAACTGCATCCATGTGACGTTACATTGAGAACATACACAGACCAACCGTTAGCTTTGTGGGGTAAAATCCTGGTGAATGTGCAATGTGGGAAGCAGCATTTACAGCTGCCTTGCTAGTGGCCCATGGTAGAGCACTGGTGCTGATGGGGCGTGATTGGATTCGAGTGCTCAGCTTAGATTGGTCAAAAGTGAATCTGACCCAGTGGAGCAAGTGTGCTCAGAGCACAGAGCAGTTTTCAGCGCAGAGCTGGGCCGTGCAAAAGGCCTCACTGCATCCTTGCGTGTATCACCGGATGCTATACCAACATTTAGCAAAGCGAGGCCAGTGCCTTATGCACTGCGTGAAGCCCTGGATAACAAGTTAACCGAACTCGAACAACAGGGAATTATCTCTCCTGTGCAGCATAGTGAATGGGCCGCGCCGCTAGTGTGCATTCCCAAAAAAGATGGATCAGTGCGCATTTGCGGAGATTATAAGGTGACGGTAAATCAGCGGCTTGGTGTAGATCAGTACCCACTTCCAAAACCGCAGGATTTACTCTCCACTTTAGCAGGCGGAAAGCATTTCACTAAACTTGACTTGACGCAGGCCTACACTCAGCTCGACATGGATGAGAAAAGTAAGCCGTTTCTCACCATCAATACACACAGAGGTCTCTAGTATGTACGCAACCGCTTGCCATATGGGGGCGCTAGTGCGCCCGCTATTTTCCAGCGCACTATGGATGAAGTATTACAATGGCTTGATGGCGTGGTATGCTACTTAGACGATGTGTTGATAACAGGAACAGATACCACCGCACATCTGCGCAATCTTAAACAAGTGTTACAGAGACTGGAAGAACATGGGCTGAGGCTTAACAAAGAGACATGCGCCTTCTTTTCAGAAGAGTGTGGCCTACCTCGGGCATGTCATTGATGCCGAGGGTGTGCGCCCACTTAAAGAGAAAACTGAGGCTACTGACAAAGCTCCTGTGCCGAAAAATGTGACAGAATTGTGGTCGTACTTAGCCTTGCTCAATTACTATGGCAACTTTATACCAAACCTGTCCAGCGAGATTAAGCCTATGACTGGGCTCCTACATAAAGATAAAGACTGGGGATTGGACAAGAACATGTCAAGAGACATCTGAGCGTACTAAAGCACAGCTTGTAGCCGCGCCAGTGCTTACACATTATGATCCTAAACTGCCTGTAATTTTGGCATGTGATGCTTCACCTTACGGCATAGGTGCCGTGATTTCACATCAGTTTCCAGACAACAGTGAGAAACCTATAGCCTACGTGTCTAGGACACTCACTAAAACAGAAGTCCACTACTCTCAGATAGAGAAAGAAGCACTTAGTATTGTCTTTGGGGTGACCAAGTTTAATGACTATCTGTATGGATGAAAGTTTACTCTGCTTACAGACCACAAACCACTCCTAAAGATACTAGGGCCCAAGACTGGAGGGCCTACATTGGCAGCAGCTAGGCTGCAGAGGTGGTCATTAATTTTAGCAGCATACCAGTATGACATACGTTACAAGCCATGCTTACAACATGCAAATGCGGATTCATTATCACATTTACCACTACAGACTCAAGAGGCAGTCTCAGATTATAGCTCTGTGTTTAGGGTCTCATTCTTGGATAAAGTGCCAGTGTCCTCACAAGAGATTGCCAAACAGACAAAGACTGATGCAATACTACAGAGAGTAAAGCACTTCACACTGAATGGTTGGCCAAAGCATTTGAATGAAGATGAGTTAAGGCCATACTTCATAAGAAACACTGAACTGACTGTTGAATCTGACTATGTGATGTGGGGTTTCTGGGTAATCATACCAGAGGTGTTAAGACCACAGATGTTACGTGAACTGCATGAAAATCACCAGGGAATGGTAAAGATGAAGGCATTAGCCCACAGTCACTTTTGGTGGCCAAACCTTGATTCTGACATAGAGTCACTGGTAAACAGTTGCCAGACATGCCAGTTAAACCGACACCAACCTGCCACAGCTCCTGTCCACAATTGGAGCTGGCCTAACCGTCCTTGGCAGAGGATACACATAGATTATGCTCAGAAGGGAAGGTTCAACGTCCTAGTGGTCACTGATAGCTATTCACGTTGGCCAGAAGTAGCTTTGATGAGTAGCACTACATCTGAAAAGACCATAGAAGTTTTGAGGGGATACTTTGCCACTTGGGGTCTTCCAGAGGAACTTGTGTCTGATAATGGACCACAATTTGTATCTGCTGAGTTTGAAACCTTCCTGAAAAACAATGTGGTGAAACACATCAAGAGTTCTCCTGACCACCCAGCTTCTAATGGGGCTGCAGAGCGTTTGGAGCAGAACCTGAAAACAGCTCTTGGAAAGGGAAAGAGTGGCAATATGACGTTGCAGCACTGCATACACAATCTCCTATTCTGTTATAGGAGGACACCACAGTCTACTACAGGGAACACACCTGCAGACTTGTTTCTCAGACGTCAGTTCAAAACCAGGTTGTCTCTCACCAAACCTAATTTCCCAGAGTCCATGCAACAGAGACAGGACAGTCAACAGGCCAAGCAAGCAGATAAGTTGGCACAAGTCAGACACTTCCTAGCAAAACAGAAGGTGTTGGTTGGAAACCACAGGGGAGGGGAAGGTGTTAAATGGGTGCCTGGGTGCATTGTAAAGGCACTTGGTCCTGTCACATATCTTGTGAAAGTGTATGGAAAGGTGTACAAGAGACATGTCAATCAAATGATCAATACTGAGATTGAGAACTGTAATGTGTCAGATGAATCTGATGATGATCTGAGGGTTGTTCCACATGTACCACATGCATGTGGAGCAACGCCTGTACACCTTCCAGAATCCACTGAGAGGGTTCTGCAGCAAGGACCCAGTGATGCTGCTCCCTCCTCAGTTGCCGAGGGTGTCCAGAGGCTGCAGCGGCAGGTGAAGCCGCCTGATAGATTAAATCTGTGAGAACCCAGTTGTTGTTATATAACAATGTCATGTTGAAAAGATGTAAAAATGACATGTTGTTGTACTGTAAATGTACTGGGTTCAGATTTCAGGGGAGGAGTGTAGTGTATGGAGATACACACGAAAGCAAATGTTTTTATGTGCAGTAATATGTATTTTATGTTTGACCTCTGACCCTCGATGTCTATTGGTTGTGTATTGTGTATGTTGTATAAATGTACGCACGCCACTGTGGTGGGCGCCCTTGGCAGAAGACAGAGCACGAGGGTCCCTCGTGTTTTCCTGCCTGCTGAACACAGTCGTGTTGTAATGTTACTACAGTCTTGCAAATAAAAGAGGAAGACCAAGATGCACCTTGATCGCTGTATATTTCAGTTACCCTGTAGATACACGACAATCTCTATGGCTTGTCGTAAAATGACACACTAAATAATGAGTGAACATGATGGTTTTATGTATTCATCTTTATCATTTTCATGTGGTGATGTTAAATAATCTAGATCAGTGTTTCTCAACCGGGGGTCCGCGAACCCCTAGTGGTCCGTGGTGTAATTGCAAGGGGTCCGTGAAAATAAAATATCTTTAAAAAAAAGATCCTATGACATTTATAAAAATAGGATTATTTTACTCAAATGTGACTGAGACCTTTATCTACCTAAACTATAAAGGGTGACAGGACTTTTTTCTCTAATTACATCTGTTTCACAAGTGTCATTTATTGTATTTTAATAAGAGATCTCGCTCCCGTTTGCATTGTTAAAAGTTACTGCATAAAAATTCTGTTGTTACATATATCTGAAAGTTACTGAATACATATTCTGTTTTGTTACATATATCTGAAAGTTACTGAATACATATTCTGTTTTGTTACATATATCTGAAAGTTACTGAATACATATTCTGTTTTGTTACATATATCTGAAAGTTACTGAATACATATTCTGTTTTGTTACATATATCTGAAAGTTACTGAATACATATTCTGTTTTGTTACATATATCTGAAAGTTACTGAATACATATTCTGTTTTGTTACATATATCTGAAAGTTACTGAATACATATTCTGTTTTGTTACATATATCTGAAAGTTACTGAATACATATTCTGTTTTGTTACATATATCTGAAAGTTACTGAATACATATTCTGTTTTGTTACCTATATCTGAAAGTTACTGAATACATATTCTGTTTTGTTACCTATATCTGAAAGTTACTGAATACATATTCTGTGTTGTTACCTATATCTGAAAGTTACTGAATACATATTCTGTTTTGTTACATATATCTGAAAGTTACTGCATAAGAATTCTGTTTTGTTACATATATCTGAAAGTTACTGCATAAGAATTCTGTTTTGTTACATATATCTGAAAGTTACTGCATAAGAATTCTGTTTTGTTACATATATCTGAAAGTTACTGAATACATATTCTGTGTTGTTACATATATCTGAAAGTTGCTGCATAAGAATTCTGTTTTGTTACATATATCTGAAAGTTACTGAATACATATTCTGTGTTGTTACATATATCTGAAAGTTGCTGCATAAGAATTCTGTTTTGTTACATATATCTGAAAGTTACTGAATACATATTCTGTTTTGTTACATATATCTGAAAGTTACTGAATACATATTCTGTGTTGTTACATATATCTGAAAGTTACTGAATACATATTCTGTGTTGTTACATATATCTGAAAGTTACTGAATACATATTCTGTTTTGTTACATATATCTGAAAGTTACTGAATACATATTCTGTGTTGTTACATATATCTGAAAGTTACTGAATACATATTCTGTTTTGTTACATATATCTGAAAGTTACTGAATACATATTCTGTTTTGTTACATATATCTGAAAGTTACTGCATAAGAATTCTGTTTTGTTAACTATATCTAAGTTACAACTGAAAGCTCTTATTTTTGCCCCAAAGAGTGAATAAATGCTATAATGCGATTTAAAATGCAGTTTCTACTGTTTCTATCAAATTGCAACCCCCCTCCCCCAAGATCAGGTGGAGGGGTCCTCAGGGTAGATCAAAAATACGCAGGGGGTCCAGGACCCCAAAAAGGTCGAGAACCACTGATCTAGATGGTGTGGTGATACACAACTGAGGGTAGATTCACCAGGGGCTGCTGCTCCTTTAAGGCGGGCGGTCAGAGTGCTGACGTAGGCACTGCTTAGAGTTTCCGGGGTGGAGCCATGTTGGCAGCAGCCTAGCGGTCGGTTGGCTGGTTGCCAGGAGGGATTGTGCTGTATCGGTGTTGTTTTGTGTGGCGAGTAAACGGGATTGGCTCGACTCGATCTCTCCGCCTCCTCATTCCTGTACTCCCACAATAGCATACGTCGGACTTTAGTAGGGTTGCCAACCGTTCCTTAAAATAAGGAATCGTTCGTTATTATATAATATTGTAGCAAATGGGGGGGGGGGGGGGCAGCCCGGCCGCATCGGACCGTCACAGCGGGGACGCGAACTTGTGTATTCCGCACCGCAAGTGACAACATGAACCAGTCGCCTAGAGAGTCCGACCCGTTGGCCAAGGGCTAACGGGTCTAGGGCTAACGGGTCTACTTATTCGTGTACGTTACATCACGCCTCCTTCGGGGAGCGCGTCCGCGCGTATCCCAGTTCTGACACCAATGTAGCGAATTCAGGGGCGGCCCGGCCGGACCGTCACAGCCGGGACGCGAACCCGTGGCTCCCCCATCACGAGGACAACGTAACGTTGTCGCTTGCGGTGTGGGAGCTATGGGTTCGCGTCCCGGATGCGGCGTCCCGAGCTGCCCCTGAATTCGCTGCCCTGAATACATGGATATATATTATTTATATATATATATATATATATATATATATATATATATATATATATATATATATATATATATATATCTCGATGCAGGAGGACACGTTGTGATACGCTGCAGCGTATCACAACGTGTCCTCCTGCATCCGTGTTGATGTTCCGCTCCTCGCTGGTTGAGTGCTTATAACACCATTGATGGTTTCGGGAAAAAACCCACTGTAAATATATATAATATATATATGTGGTTGTGTGTGTGTGTGTGTGTGTGTGTGTGTGTGTGTGTGTGTGTCGTGTAAGGCACATCATACAGTGGCGTGAAAAAGTGTTTTCCACCTTCCTGATTTCTTATGTTTTTGCATGTTTGTCACACTTAACTGTTTCAGATCATCAAACAAATTTAAATATTGGACAAAGATAACACAAGTAAACACAAAATGCAGTTTTTTAATGAAGGTTTTTATTATTAAGGGAAAAGAAAAATCCAAACCTACATGGCCCTGTGGGAAAAAGTGATTGCCCCCCCCCCCCTGTTAAAACATAAATTAAATGTGGTTTATCACATCTTTGGAAAGCTGAGTTAAATTTCTGTAGCCACACCCAGGCCTGATTACTGCCACGCCTCTTCTCAATCAAGAAATCACTTAAATAGGACCTGCCTGTCAAAGTGACGTAGACCAAAAGATCCTCAAAAAGCTACTAGATATCATGCTGCGATCCAAAGAAAAGGTTATAAAGCCATTTCTACAGCTGTGGGACTCCAGCGAACCACAGTGAGAGCCATTATCCACAAATGGTGAAAACATCGAACAGTGGTGAACCTTCCCAGGAGTGGCCGGCCGACCAAAATTACCCCAAGAGCACAGCGACGACTCATCCAAGAGGTCACAAAAGACCCCACAACAACATCCAAAGACCTGCAGGCCTCACTTGCCCTGGTTAAGGTTCAGACTCCACCATAAGAAAGAGACCCTGCATGACAGAGTTCCACGACGAAAACCACCGCTGAGCAACAAGAACATAAAGGCTCCTCTCAGTTTTACCAGAAGACATCTTGATGATCCCCAAGACTTTTGGGAAAATACTCTGTGGACCGACGAGACAAAAGTTGAACTTTTTGGAAGGTGTGTGTCCCATTACATCTGGCATAAAAGTAACACAACATTTCAGAGAAGGAACATCATACCAACAGTAAAATACGGTGGTCTGGGGCTGTTTTGCTGCTTCAGGACCTGGAAGACTTGCTGTGGTAAATGGAACCATGAATTCTGCCGTCTACCAAAACATCCTGGAGGAGAAAGTCCGGCCATCTGTTCGTGACCTCAAGCTGAAGCGCACTTGGGTTCTGCAGCAGGACCATGATCCAAAACACACCAGCAAGTCCACCTCTGAATGGCTTAAGAAGAACAAAATGAAGACTTTGGAGTGGCCTAGTCAAAGTCCTGACCTGAATCCGATTGAGATGCTGTGGCATGACCTTAAAGAGGCGGTTCATGCTCGAAAACCCTCCAATGTGGCTGAATTACAACAATTCTGCAAAGACGAGTGGGCCAAAACTCCTCCACAGCGCTGCGAAAGACTCACTGCCAGGTATCACAAACGCTTGACTGCAGAGTTGTTGCTGCTAAGGGTGGCCCAACCGGTTATCAGCTTTAGGGGGCAATCACTCTTTCCCACAGGGCCATGTAGCTTTGGGTTTTCCTGTTCCCTTAATCATAAAAACCTTCATGTAAAAACTGCATTTTGTGTTTACTTGTGTTATCTTTGTCTAATGTTTACATTTGTTTGATGATCCGGAACAGTTATGTGTGACAAACATGCAAAAACATAAGAGATCAGGAAGGGGGCAAACACTTTTCCACACCACTGTATGGTGTGACGGCCACGCCGGGGGGGCCGGTCAGGCCGGGGGGGCCGTCCCCCAGGCCTGGAATAAGAGGGACGGCCCCCCCGGCCTGACCGGCCCCCCCGGGCTGGAATAAGAGGGACGGCCCCCCCGGCTTGACCGGCCCCCCCGGCCTGGAATAAGAGGGACGGCCCCCCCGGCCTGGGGGATGGCCCCCCCGGCCTGGAATAAGAGGGACGGCCCCCCCGGCCTGACCGGCCCCCCCGGGCTGGAATAAGAGGGACGGCCCCCCCGGCCTGGGGGATGGCCCCCCCGGCCTGGAATAAGAGGGACGGCCCCCCCGGCCTGACCGGCCCCCCCCGGCCTTGAATAAGAGGGACGGCCCCCCCGGCCTGGGGGATGGCCCCCCCGGGCTGGAATAAGAGGGACGGCCCCCGGCCTGGGGGACGGCCACCCCGGGCTGGAATAAGAGGGACGGCCCCCCCGGCCTGACCGGCCCCCCCGGCCTTGAATAAGAGGGACGGCCCCCCCGGCCTGGGGGATGGCCCCCCCGGGCTGGAATAAGAGGGACGGCTCCCCCAGCCTGGGGGATGGCCCCCCCGGGCTGGAATAAGAGGGACGGCTCCCCGGCCTGGGGGATGGCCCCCCCGGCCTGGAATAAGAGGGACGGCCCCCCCCGGGACGGCCACCCCGGCCTGGAATAAGAGGGACGGCCCCCCCGGCCTGGGGGATGGCCCCCCCGGGCTGGAATAAGAGGGACGGCCCCCCCGGCCTGACCGGCCCCCCCGGCCTTGAATAAGAGGGACGGCCCCCCCGGCCTGGGGGATGGCCCCCCCGGGCTGGAATAAGAGGGACGGCTCCCCCAGCCTGGGGGATGGCCCCCCCGGGCTGGAATAAGAGGGACGGCTCCCCGGCCTGGGGGATGGCCCCCCCGGCCTGGAATAAGAGGGACGGCCCCCCCCGGGACGGCCACCCCGGCCTGGAATAAGAGGGACGGCCCCCCCGGCCTGGGGGATGGCCCCCCCGGGCTGGAATAAGAGGGACGGCCCCCCCCGGGACGGCCACCCCGGCCTGGAATAAGAGGGACGGCCCCCCCGGCCTGGGGGATGGCCCCCCCGGCCTGGAATAAGAGGGACGGCCCCCCCGGCCTGGGGGATGGCCCCCCCGGCCTGGAATAAGAGGGACGGCCCCCCCGGCCTGGGGGATGGCCCCCCCGGCCTGGAATAAGAGGGACGGCCCCCCCGGCCTGACCCGCCCCCCCGGCCCGGCCTGGCCAGGTAGCTCCACGCTGCTGCTGCGGCGCGGCGCGGCTGAGCAGCCGAGGACGGGGCGTCTGCAGGCTCCATGGGGTTCGTTAGTGTAACGACTTGTGTTTAGATGTTAGGTGTTGCTTTCCAGACCCCTTATGATTAGTCACGCACTTCACCTGCGTCTGAGCAGTGGCACGTGCAGGACAATGTGCTGTATTTAGTGTGTGTTGTTATAAGTGGCGTTGTCTTGTGTTGTATCTGTGTGACTGTGTGACCGCATGCTAAACTGACCCTCACGTGCGCTGAAAACCTGCCGTGCTTGACTTGTGCCAATACTGACACGCGTAAAGCACATCTCACATATGTCTACAGATTTCCTTTTAGAAGTACTGTAATGTACTGTAATGTGATGATGATGATGATGATGATGATGATGATGATGGTGTCACGGATGCAATGTTAATGCTTTCTATTGATTATTTTTGGATATTGATTTTTATGATAATTTATCGAATGCAATATCGTGTCAGTTACTTCGTTAGCGTCTTTGAAAAGAAATGGAAAAGAAAGTGTTTGTGTGAATAAAAGGCACCGCTGGGATTCGAACCCAGGATCTCCTGTTTACTAGACAGGCGCTTTAACCAACTAAGCCACGGCGCCGCCGAGCTGACTGGGCCCCATGTCCCTATTCCTTTACTTTTCATGACGTCACTTCGAAAGGACGCCTTCCGCAACTGAACCTGTAGCACACACACATCTGCTGCGGCACAAACCAGGAGCCTGCAGGAAGCACGCTGCACCACCGACCCGACCACGGACCCGCCACGGGCCGACCACGGGCCCACCACGGGCCCACCACGGACCCGACCACGGGCCGACCACGGGCCCGCCGACACAGCGGCCGGGAAGGGCGGAGTCCCACCTTCCGCGGGGCACTGGGCGTTTGTCAAAGCCAGCACCCCAAACGGCACCAGCCGATCGGAGAGAGGCGGACACCCGCTGTCTGAGCGCAGGGCGAGACGGGGTTCCCAAACACCGCGTCCGAAACAGGCCGAGCCACAACTTGGTCCACCAACAAGACCGGGGCGCCAAGCGTGCGACCATTTAGTCGCCTTCTGGTTTGGCGTCAGCGCGAGTCCATTTTAAACCCGGCCGCGCCGCTACGAAAGCGACCGCCTTTGACCCAGTACGACCGGAACCTGTGCGCCCCCGAGTAGTGGGCCTGGCGCGCGTGTGTGTGTGAGAGAGGAGTTACCGCGAGGCTCTCGTGACGTCACCAAACAAAGCAGCGTGGCGGGGGGGGGGGGGTACGCGGGACGTGAGTCGCCGCTCAGTAGGACTTGCTCTCGCTGTGAAACAAACAACGAAACGACCTATTGCTTGTTTTTTAAAAGCCAAGACCCTCCATCAGACCCCCACCCCCCCCCGCTCCACCCACCCGGACTGAAGACGGTGCAGACGAGAGACCAGGAGGTCACGTGAAAAAGGCGAAGACGTATTCCTCCCAACAGGAATGGCCTGTGCAGTATCCATGGCTGCGACTTAGCAAAGAAAAGGGACGTGTACTGCATGGCCATGGTGTACATGTACTGCGTGTACATGTACTGCATGTCCGTGGTGTACATGTACTGCATGCGTTGTTCTCAGTGTGGGCAACTTCTGCGGGGAAAACCAAGTCTGCCGACCCCTCGACCGGCTCCGCTATGATCCAGCACGACACCATCTTTAAGGGCAACAACAGCCTGGAGCGCGAGCTGTGCAGGGGCAGGGGCACGGGACAGGGGGCAGGGACAGGGGCAGGGGCAGGGGCAGGGGCAGGGGCAGGGGCAGGGCTGGAAGTTCAGCGTCTCTGCAGGCGGCATGTGAAAGGCAGGCTTCTGCAACTCGCTGTGCAGAGACGCCGACAGGGAGATAACGCTCACCACAGCGTACTACATCGCCCCGGAAGAGCCGCCACCGCAAGGGTCACATGGACTCATCACGAAAGAACGGATCTGAAGTTAAGCCCACATACAGCCACCACACGGCGTGTGCCCAGCTTACTGGAGCGGAGGCTGACACACTTAAGAAGATGACAGCGGACTCCGGGTAGCTCTCATCCAGGTAGCCCTCATCCATGTAGCTCTCATCCAGGTAGCCCTCATCCATGTAGCTCTCATCCATGAGGCTCTCATCCAGGTAGCTCTCATCCATGAGGCTCTCATCCATGTAGCTCTCATCCATGAGGCCCTCATTCATGTAGCTCTCATCCATGTAGCCCTCATCCATGAGGCTCTCATCCAGGTAGCTCTCATCCATGAGGCTCTCATCCATGTAGCTCTCATCCATGAGGCCCTCATTCATGTAGCTCTCATCCAGGTAGCCCTCATCCATGTAGCTCTCATCCAGGTAGCCCTCATCCATGTAGCTCTCATCCATGAGGCTCTCATCCAGGTAGCTCTCATCCATGTAGCTCTCATCCATGAGGCTCTCATCCATGTAGCTCTCATCCATGAGGCCCTCATTCATGTAGCTCTCATCCATGTAGCCCTCATCCATGTAGCCCTCAGTCATGTAGCTCTCATCCAGGTAGCCCTCATCCATGTAGCTCTCATCCATGAGGCTCTCATCCAGGTAGCCCTCATCCATGTAGCTCTCATCCATGTAGCTCTCATCCAGGTAGCCCTCATTCATGTAGCCCTCATCCATGTAGCCTTCATCCATGTAGCTCTCATCCATGTAGCCCTCATTCATGTAGCCCTCATCCATGTAGCCCTCATCCAGGTAGCTCTCATCCATGTAGCTTTCGTCCAGGTAGCTCTCATCCATATAGCTCTCATCCATGTAGCTCTCATCCATGTAGCCCTCATTCATGTAGCTCTCATCCATGTAGCCCTCATTCGTGTAGCTCTCATCCAGGTAGCCCTCATTCATGTAGCCCTCATTCATGTCGCCCTCATCCATGTAGCCCTCATTCACGTAGCTCTCATCCATGTAGCTCTCGTCCAGGTAGCTCTCATCCATGTAGCCCTCATTCATGTAGCCCTCATCCATGTAGCCCTCATTCATGTAGCTCTCATCCATGTAGCTCTCGTCCAGGTAGCTCTCATCCATATAGCTCTCATCCATGTAGCTCTCATCCATGTAGCCCTCATTCATGTAGCTCTCATCCCTGTAGCCCTCATTCGTGTAGCTCTCATCCATGTAGCCCTCATTCATGTAGCTCTCATCTATGTAGCTTTCATTCATGTAGCGCTCATCCATGTAGCTCTCATGCATGTAGCTCTGATCCATGTAGCTCTGATCCATGCAGCTCTCATCCATGTAGCCCTCATTCATGTAGCTCTCATCTATGTAGCTTTCATTCATGTAGCGCTCATCCATGTAGCTCTCATGCATGTAGCTCTCATCCATGTAGCTCTAATCAATGCAGCTCTCATCCATGTAGCCCTCATCCATGTAGCTTTCATCCATCTACCTCTCATCCGCGTAGCTCTCATCCGTGTAGCCCTCATTCGTGTAGCTCTCATCCATATAGCTCTCATCATGTAGCCCTCATCCATGTAGCTGTCATCCATGTAGCTCTCATCCATGTAGCTTTCATTCATGTAGCTCTCATCCATGTAGCTCTCATTCATGTAGCTCTCATCCATGTAGCTCTCATCCATGTAGCTCTCATTCATGTAGCCCTCATCCATGTCGCTCTCATCCATGTAGCCCTCGTCCATGTAGCCCTCATCCATGCAGCTCTCATCCATGTAGCCCTCATCCATGTCGCTCTCATCCATGTAGCCCTCGTCCATGTACCTCTCATCCATGTAGCTCACATTCAAGCAGCCCTCATCCATGTAGCTCTCATCCATGTAACCCTCATCCATGTAGCGCTCATCCATGCAGCTCTCATCTATGTAACCCTCATCCATGTAGGTCTCATCTATGTAGCTCTCATCCATGTAGCTCTCATCCATGTAGTTCTCATCTATGTAGTTCTCATCCATGTAGCCCTCATCCAGGTAGCTTTCATTCATGTAGCTCTTATCCATGTAGCTCTCATCCATGCAGCTCTCATTTATTTAGCTGTCATTCATCCGGCTCTCATCCATGTAGCCCTCATCCATGTAGCGCTCATCCATGCAGCTCTCATCCATGTAGCCCTCATCCATGTAGCGCTCATCCATGCAGCTCTCATCCATGTAGCCCTCATCCATGTAGCCCTCATCCATGTAGCGCTCATCCATGCAGCTCTCATCCATGTAGCCCTCATCCATGTAGCTCTCATCCATGCAGCTCTCATCCATGTAGCTCTCATCCATGTAGCCCTCATCCATGTAGCGCTCATCCATGCAGCTCTCATCCATGTAGCCCTCATCCATGTAGCGCTCATCCATGCAGCTCTCATCCATGTAGCCCTCATCCATGTAGCTCTCATCCATGTAGCCCTCATCCATGTAGCTCTCATCCATGTAGCCCTCATCCATGTAACTCTCATCCATGTAGCTGTCATTCATCCGGCTCTCCTCCATGTAACTCTCATCCATGCAGCTCTCATTTATGTAGCTGTCATTCATCCGGCTCTCATCCATGTAGCTCTCATCTATGTAGCCCTCATCCATGTAACTCTCATCTATGTAGCTGTCATTCATCCGGCTCTCATTCATGTAGCTCTCATCCATGTAGCCCTCATCCATGTAGCTCTCATCCATGTAGCCCTCATCCATGTAGCTCTCATCCATGACTTATGGCGACACGGATGTGTCAGCCAAGGAATGGAGATTGTGTATGTGTAACATGGTTAAAAACGCCATAACCAAAAATGTTATATAATTACACAAAGTATCACCACATGATTATTATTATTATTATTATTTTATTTTCATCGCCAACATTGTTATTTTATTTTATTATATCATCAGGAAACGCTTAGAGTAGCCCCTCCTTGTTGTGACACCTTTCCTGTTAGTAGCCCCTCCCTGTTGTGGCGCCATTTCCTTTTAGTAGCCCCTCCCTGTTGTGACGCCATTTCCTGTTAGTAGCTATAAAGCGTGTGTTCCCCCTGACTTCTGCCTCTTTCCCGCTCTGGACATGTGGAAAGAGGCTACAGCAGGAGCTGACCTGACGTTTCCTGAAACCTTCCTGTGTTGTTTATATGCCCCAGACAGAATAATACAGATCCCATGCATGAGAGCAGTTGTCCTGTCTTTCCTACACAACGCAATGACAAAGTACACCGCCCACATATGCACGGATCCTGCAGCCGGGGAGGCCAGTGAATGTTTTGATGGGCCACGTGGAAGTCCAGCACCAAATGCTGAAGGTATGTAAGGAGTCTGACTCCGGTTTGGCTCGCTGTACTGCCACACAGAACACACAATATTCAGAAATATACACTAGGAATGACTGTACACAGGTGAAACCGTGTATGTGACATGGGAAACAGGATATAGTGCAAAGAAGTGAAGGAGTGATGATAAATAACGTAAGACAGCCTTTCTACTTTAGGGTAAGTAGGTGGTTATGTAAAGTATAATATGTGATATGCATATTTACTGCACTTTATTACTAAAATATATATATTTGTATGTACAGTGAGTATTTTACTGTTCCAGGGTTATTGCAGTACCACTGTGAGTTTGATGCCAAGGAGGCTGTACAGATGTGCTTCAGTCAGGGCTCAATTACAAGGTTTGGTTAGCGCCCCCCAGTGGCCGTCAGGGGGATGTGCTCTAAACTACAGGAAAGGGAAGGAGAGGCATACTGTATGAGTTCAGTGTTTACTTGTTTTGCTGTGGTTCTTGTGCTGTGACGGCAGTAATGTTACTGACCACATACTTGACGTTTACATTCAAACATGTATTATTTGGTGCCTAGGTTTACAAAAATCACTTTAAAGTTCACATTTTATTTAACTTGGTTTTCTCTTAAGCACTACCTCACTTTGTGACATTTAAAATAAAACAGCATGTTGTTATTTCTGTAAGTGGTCTATTTATTACCAAAACCCTTATCAGTAATACCAGTGTGTTGCGTTGTGTGTCGATTTAAGTGGTGCTCCTAAATCTTGTGCTGGTGCTCCTAAACTTCTCAGGAAGGAGCACCAGTGCTGCTCCTAGTGGAAAAAGTGAGTCTGGAGTAGAGATGCACTGATTGCAATTTTCTTGGCCGATTTTTTAAAAGTCTGACCTGCCGATTCCGATGTTCTCTCTTTCTCAGGACTATAATTGACAACATGCACAAACATTTTGTAACCCTTCTTTAATGGACAATGTGCTATGTTCATAATAAAAGACTCTTAAATGACCTACATCTTCTTCGAAACTGCTCCAGGTTCCAGGGCCTTTCTTACTCTCACTCAAACAAATCTGAAAATGCAAGTGCTGCAGGTTCCTGCCCAAGAGAACCCCAGCTGAGGAGGACCTGCAGTGCATCTCATTTACCTACCAGCTTACCTCCCCAGGAGAAACCCCAGCTGAGGAGGACCTGCAGTGCATCTCATATACCTACCAGCTTTACCTCCCCAGGAGAAACCCCAGCTGAGGAGGACCTGCAGTGCATCTCATTTACCTACCAGCTTTACCTCCCCAAGAGAACCCCAGCTGAGGAGGACCTGCAGTGCATCTCATTTACCTACCAGCTTTACCTCCCCAGGAGAAACCCCAGCAAGACATCCGTATAAACAACGCAGCTCATGTCATTTAGTATTTGTGTAGTGTATGGAGATACACACGAAAGCAAATGTTTTATTTGCAGTAATTTGTATTTTATGTTTGACCTCTGACCCTCGATGTCTATTGGTTGTGTATGTTGTATAAATGTATGCAGCACTCGTGTGTTTTCGGGCCTGCTTAACGCAGTCGTGTTGTAATGTTGCTACGGTCTAGCAAATAAAAGAGGAAGACCAAGATACACCTTGATCACTGTATAATTCAGTTATCCTGCAGATACACCACAATGTGGCTCGTAGGTTAGAGGTCAAGCAGGGAAAGGCGGCAGTTTGCAAGGATCTGTCCATGCGTCAGACAGAAAGTTCTGCTCTGTTTTCCTTTAGGTTTGGGCCTCGGAGAGACCGCTTTGCTTGTAAGTCTGTTACCGTTCCCGTGTTTTGTGCACATGTGCATATTAATCATTTGGAATTCAAACGTCTGGGTTAACGATGCTGTTTGTGGTCATTTCTTTTGCTAAGGTTAAAAATGGTAAGCTAAGCTAAATGTAGCTTCTTCTTGTAGCATGTGCATTTGGGCTCTTTGTAAGCAGTGAGAATTCATTCGTGCTGTCGTCTGAGAACAGCTTGTAAGCAAAGCATTGTAACTTTGCATTTATTTCAGTTTTACAAAAAAGGGGGAAAGGAAAAAAGGAACAGAAGAGAAACGAGGGCTCAGTAAAACACCTCAACTTCATTCGCGTCTTTGACTTTACTCTGAATCCTGTTTGTTCGCTATCCGTCAGTTTCTGTGAAAGGGACAGAATAGACAGAGATGGGCACAAATATATCAAAAAGTATCTTCTTTCACTTTACAAATACTTGCTCATCAAATGTGTCAAAATAAAATACAAAATACTGGCATGAGTAAATAAATGTATTTAATTAAAATACAAGTAATTTGATCCATCCGAACCGCTTGTCCTGCTCTCGGGGTGCTGGAGCCTATCCCAGCAGTCACTGGGGGGCAGGTGGGGAGACACCTTGGACAGGCCATCACACACACACACACACACACACACACACACACACACACACACACACACACACACACACACACACACACACACACTCATACCTAGGGACAGTTTAGTCTGGCTGATTCACCTGACCTACATGTCTTTGGACTGTGGAGGAAAGTTGAAGAACATCTCGTTTTAGAGTAAAGATCAGAACGAAAGATTTTTGATCGATACATGACTTGCTTTCTGAAAATCTGTGATTTTTATTTTTTACCTGAATATTGACCTGACCGTCCCCTGGCATAGCCAACACTGTAAAACCTTATCCTCATCCTCAAGAGGACTGCACAAGCTATTTCCCTGACAACTATTAAGGATGGCCACTATAAAACGCCTAAATGTAGATATGCTAGAAATGAATTTTGTCCTGAATTTAATAACAATTAACCACTCTGATGAAGCTTCCCGTATGATGACTAACCACTAGATGGCACTATTTCAGGCTGCCTGAGTGTGTCTGTGATGTTAGCTGGTGTGCTAACGTTACTAGCTAGTAAGTAGTGTGTCTGTAGCGTTAGCTGGTACATTACTAGCTAGTAAGTAGTGTGTCTGTGACGTTAGCTGGTATGCTAACTTTACTAGCTAGTAAGTTTAATCTAGAGCACATGTGTTGGGAGAGAGATCCCTCCTCTGTTGCTCTCCCTGAGGTTTCTTCCTATTTTTCTCCCTGTTAAAGGGGTTTGTTAGGGAGTTGTTCCTTATCCGATGAGAGGGTCTAAGGACAGGATGTTGTGTTGCTGTTAAGCCCACTGAGGCAAATTTGTAATTTGTGATATTGGGCTATACAAATAAAATTGATTTGATTTGTGTGTTTGCTAGTTGCTCTTTTCTTCTGTTGTATTTTAGAGTCATTCAGAAAGCTTGCCTTGCTTATCACATTGTAGCGAATTAAGGAGGCAGTCCGGGACCGCCACAGCCGGGACGCGAACCCGTATCTCCCACACCTCAAGCGACAACGTTAGTCAGTCGACTAAAGGGTCCGAGCCGTTAGTCAAGGACCAACGTCTCTACTTATCCATGCACGTTACAATATTTTGAGCTCATACCTGTAATGTCCATGCTTTGTAACATGTTTAGTAATGTTTCTGGTGTTAGTTTTAATGATTTTTCTGGTCACAACGGGGCGCTCTAGGTTAAGTGTCGTATACGTGAGACGTTCTTGGTTCACGTTGAGCCCGGAAGTAGCGGAGTGAGAGAGGTGTGTTAGTAGCCATGGATAGCAGATGCACTAGCAGGTGTACTGTTGTCATTAAGCAAACGTTTCACTAAAGATTCCAAAACGCAGCTTCGTGATATTTGAGTTATTATTTAAAAACTTTACACTGGCGACGAGGATTCAACGTTTTCTCCACTAACATGGCTGCTGCATTGCCGTCGTTCCCTGCCTTTGGTATAAGTGACGAACAGAACTCAGCTGTCCGGTGGAAGAAGTGGCTACAACGCTTTGAAAACTTGGTAGTTGCTCGGGATGTAAAGGATGACACAAGGAAGCGTGCGATGCGTCTACGTGATGCAGGGGAAGGCGTACAGGACACCTCTGATACCCTCACTGACACCGGGGAGGCAAAGGACTATAAACGAGCAAAAGACAAACTGAGTGAGTACTTCCCCCCTAAAATCAACGTGGTCTACGAGACCTACAAATTCAGACAAGCCAAGCAACTAGCAGGGGAAACACTCGACTCCTATCACACCAGGCTGCGGCAACTAGCGACTTTCCTGATGTTGAAAAAGATCAAAACTATGATCATTCAAACGTGCACATGTCATAAACTGCGGCGTCACGCGCTACAGAAATCAGAGATGACGTTGACCGAACTCCTCTCACTCGGTAGAACCATGGCACTTGCAGAGATTCAAGCATCGGGAACGGAGCAAACACAACAAAGTGCAGCTCAGAGTAATCTAAAGGAAGATGTTCTGGCAGTAGATGTGAGGAGGGGAGCTGTAAAGAAAATATGCTACAACTGCTCTGGTATCTTTCCCCACCATGACGAAATGCCGTGCCCGGCACGGGGGAAAACAAGCAGCGCGTGTTATGTGGAAAACAAGGACAATTCGCAAAATACTGTCGCTCTAAGCGACCACAAGGGGGCATCAGAGGTCGACATGAAGTGCATTATGTACACACCAGTGGAAACAGTGGCATCACATCTCAAGAAACGAGAAACGCAGCCACAGAATCTTCCGAGGAGTATCTGTACACAGTCTCCCAATCAAAAGCAAATCTCCCACATGCAACGATAAAGGTTAGTGACTGCAATATAAAAGTGATGCTTGATACAGGGGCAACTGTGAATATCATCGATGAAACAACTTACCAGAGACTGAGACAGCAGCCCTCACTCACCAAATGCATGGTTCCCATCTTTCCTTATGGTTCACACACACCACTGCCTGCCCTAGGAAAATTCACCTTGCTGGTCGAATCCAAATCGCGCTTCACAAATGCAACATTCCATGTGATACAATGAAGTAATGGCAGTCTACTGGGCTATGACACTGCCAGTCAACTGGGACTAATCAAAATCATCAATGCTCTTCACACATCTCCACAACAGCCAGAGCAGCCCACAAGAGCGTCAAACCAGACAGAAGTGAGGGCAGTGGATGATCTCCTCACTGAGTATGCTGACCTCTTTCAGGGGATAGGAAAACTGAATGACTTTCAAGTCAAGTTGAACATAAAGAGAGATGTCCCTCCTGTCACACAACCTCACAGTAGAGTACCTTTTCATGTAAGGAAGCGAATTGAGGCTGAACTGCAATGTCTAGAGGACCTTGACACCATCGAAAAGGTGGATGGTCCCACTCCCTGAGTCTCTCCAGTCGTTCCTGTTCCAAAACCAAAAGACCCAGAAGCAGTGAACATTTGTGTGGACATGAGGATACCAAATCAGGCCATCGAACGAGAATGACATCTCACACCTACAGTAGATGATGTGATACAATCACTCAAGGGAGCCAGGTTCTTCTCAAAGCTGGATTTGGATGGCATCCCAGGAGTAATCAACCTAAGTGATGACATATTAGTGTTTGGGAAAACAAGAGCTGCCCATGACCAAGCTCTTGGAAAAACGTTTCAGAGACTGAGGGAGAAGAACCTAACGCTCAACAAGGCCAAGTGCTCATACGCACAAACCACTCTGGACTTCTTTGGATACACATTCTCAGATGGAGGATTCTCTCCGGATCCCAGGAAGGTTCAGGCACTTCATGACGCTGCTGCTCCGACTAATGCCAGTGAGGTCCGCTGTCTTCTGGGCATGGCAAATTACAGTGCCCGTTTCATCAAGGATCTTGCCACAATAACCCAACCTCTGAGAGAACTTACATAAAAGACTGTTCGTTGGACCTGGGTGGAAAAGCACCAGAGGTCTCTCGATGAGATGAAACGAAGTCTAACAAGTGATGCTGTGATGACCTACTTTGACCCACATAGACTAACTGAACTGATAGTCGACGCAAGTCCAGTAGGTCTTGGGGCTGTGTTGGCACAAAGGAATGACCCAAATGAACCAGCTAGAGTGATAAGTTCTGCAAGTAGAGCGCTGTCCCCCATTGAACGAAAATACTCACAAACAGAACGGGATGCACTTGCTATTGTGTGGGGCTGTGAACATTTTCACATATACCTTTACAAAGCACCCTTTACACTTATCAGTGATTACAAACCGTTGGAATGGATTTTCAACAACCCCAAATCCAAGCCACCTGCTCGTATAGGACGCTGGAGTCTTTGTCTGCAGCCTTACAACTACACAGTCCGCTACAAGTCTGGTAAGGACAACCCGGCAGACTATATGTCACGCCACCCTGCACGAGTATCACATATCTCTCATAACACTTCAGACAATGAAAGACAAGCGGAAGAGTATGTCAACTTTGTTACAGCAAATGCTGTCCCTAAGGCAATGACACAGTGAAATTCAAGAGGCGACCAAAACTGACCCCACTCTGTGCGAAGTCATTCGACTCATCAAGGAAGGCTTATGGGAGTTACTGTCCAAAAAACAAGATGTTTCTGACGGAGTGGATTTTGCTGCTCTAATGTCATTCAAGCAAATCAAAGATGAACTAACTGTGACCGCTACGGATGACACTGTGCTATGAGGCACGAGGATCGTTGTCCCTCATTCGTTACAAACCAGGGCCTCATCACTGGCACACAAAGGTCACCCGGGGGTGGTCAAAACTAAGAAGTTGATCAGAGAGAAAGTCTGGTTCCCTGGCATTGACAGACAAATAGAAACCATGATAGCTGGCTGTATCCAATGTCAGGCTGTTGTGCCTAATCACATACAAGAACCTCTCCGCATGTCTGAGCTACCATCGTCACCATGGGAAAAAGTTGGTGTGGACTTCTGTGGGCCATTCCCTTCTGGTGATTAGCTTTTGGTTGTCATATATGAATACTCCAGGTATCCAGAGGTAGAGATTCTGCAGTCCACGTCAGCCAGAGCCACGATCCCTAAAGTCAACAAAATATTCTCTACACTGGGGATTCCACTGGAGTTCAAAACTGACAACGGCCCACCTACATACTTCGCTACTTCGCTACATACTTGGGTTTCTGTTACATCTGTCCCTCCTTCCACAGCCTCCACCTCAAAGGCTGCTTTACCTGAGCCACTCCCCGAGTGTCAGTCTCTCTCTCTGTGTTTGTGTGTGAGTGGAGATAGGTGAGCAGAGCCTCACCAGCTGCAACCCATTCCACAGTCAAGCCAACCTGCTATAAAAGACCAGCACTGCCACTTCCACCCTGCCAGATCGTAGCCTCTGATCCGTCAAGTGTGCTGCATCCAGCCTTTGCTCGCTAAATCTGTTTTTGTCAGTATTTTTGAACCCGCTGTTTGACTTAATTCCTCCTTTTCACTGCAGTCATCCTGCTCTGCCTTCGGTCCCTGTTCTCCAGGTTTTCACCTGCTCCAGATCTCTTCTCTGCCCGGCTCTCTCCACCACCCACAGTCTCTGCCCCCGGTCCTGTTTCCCCAGCCCAATGAAGCCCAGCCCAAGGAAGCCCAGCCCAATTCCCTCCACTGTGTGTTGTCGCCTTAGCTGGCCCCCTCGAAGTCAGTTGGAAGCAATTTTGTGTCTGCGCCTGAGTCCTTCCTGACTGTCCCGTAACAGTTTCAGGCAAAGGAAGATAACTCCGATGTGGCCTCAGGCCAGTGCTGAGGCTGAACGCTTCATGCGTACCCTTGAAAAGACCATACGTGCTGCCCACGTTGAAGGTCGCCCATGGAAACAGACTCTGTACGTATTCCTCCGCAACTACCGTGCAGCGCCTCACTGCTCATCTGGAATGGCGCCTGCAGATGTGCTGTTTGGTAGGCCCCTCAGAATCAAGCTGCCTGAATCTCCTCTTCCCTTCCAGTCTCAGGCTGATGCAAAGCTACGACAAGCAGATGCAGTGGCAAAGAACAGGATGAAACACAATGCTGACAGGATGTGCCATGCTGCTCCTTTGGCTGTGAAAGTAGGCGACAGGGTCCTGTGTCTTCAAAAGAAGGAAGGGAAGCTATGCCCTGCTTACAATCCCCGCCCATACAGGGTCATCGCCATCAAAGGCTCCATGGTGACAGCCAAACACAATGACCATGTCATCACCAGAAACTCATCCCACTTCAAGATCTTCCCAGTGGCTGAAAATCCCCACTCTCAGCAATGTGGTTTGAAAGTCATGGACTGGACCCAAATCCACCCTGAACAAATCACAGAGCTCTTAGCCCCTAACCCCCCTGGGCCACAGTCACCTGTTCAGAGATACCCAGTCAGGGTAAACAGAAGACCCCTGTTATGCCTCACTGGCTTTAAAGTGAACTGACAAAAAGGTATAATGCAAGAGAAAGTTTGAGTTGGACTGGTTAACAGTTATTGTTAAAAAAAGTAAGGAAAGGAGGGTTGTAATGTCCATGCTTTGTAACGTGTTTACTAATGTTTCTGATGTTAGTTTTAATGTTTATTCTGGTCACAAGGGGGCGCACTAGGTTAAGTGTCGTATATGTGAGACGTTCTTGGTTCACGTTAAGCCCGGAAGCGGAGTGAGTAGCGGAGAGAAAGAGGAGTGGTCGCAGCCATGGGTAGCAGATGCACTAGCAGATGTACCGTTGTCGTTATGCCAAAGTTTCACTTAAGATTCCAAAACGCAGCTTCCTGGTATTTGAGTTTTCATTTCTAAACTTTACACTACCTTTATCTTAGGGAAAATTTGAACCAAACACCAAAGCAGTTTCTTTCCTCAAGCTACTAGAGCACAAATTAAATACGGGGGTGGGGGTGCGCGCCCGGGTGGCGTAGCGGTCTATTCCGTTGCCTACCAACACGGGTGTTGGTGGTTCGAATCCCCGTGTTACCCCGGCTTGGTCGGGCGTCTGTACAGACACAACTGGCCGTGTCTGCGGGTGGGAAGCCAGATGTGAGAAGCAGGGTAATTGGCCAAGTACAACTGGGGAGAAAAGGGTGAAAAACGAAACAAAAACAAACGTCTTGGGAGAGAGGTCCTCCCCTGTCGCTCTCCCCGAGGTTTCTTCCCATTTGTTCTCCCTGTTAAAGCTTTTTTTAGGGAGTTGTTCCTTATCCAATGAGAGGGTCTAAGGACAGGATGTTGTGTTGTTGTAAACCCACTGAGGCAAATCTGTAATTTGTGATATTGGGCTATACGAATAATATTGATTTGCTTCAATTTGAAATGAAATACGGGGCATGTCACGTGATTCTCTTGCATTTAGCCAAAGATTGATTAGACTAATTTTTGAACAGTTTTTTTCCCTGCAGTTCAAACAAAGAGGCCATCTATGTGAAGAGGGAACGACCATCCCTGACCGAGGCGGGCTAAGACTCCATCTGTCCCCATCTTACAACGCTGTGATGCAACTATTCCCCAACCCTCTATGAACAGTACACATGACCACTGTAACTCTAGTTAAAGGTTATACCCATGTCTGCCTATGACACCGGTGGTTGGTTTGGGTGGTTATGCCACTGTATTGTTTATAAGGGTGGGGACACCTGCAGCCACTGTATTGTTCATAAGGGTGAGGACACCTGCAGTCACTGTATTGTTTATAAGGGTGGGGACACCTGCAGCCACTGTATTGTCTATAAGGGTGGGGACACCTGCAGTCACTGTATTGTTTATAAGGGTGGGGACACCTGCAGTCACTGTATTGTTTATAAGGGTGGGACACCTGCAGACACTATTGTTTATAAGGGTGGGGACACCTGCAGTCACTGTATTGTTTATAAGGGTGGGGACACCCTCAGTCACTGTATTGTTTATAAGGGTGGGACACCTGCAGACACTATTGTTTATAAGGGTGGGGACACCTGCAGTCACTGTATTGTTTATAAGGGTGGGGACACCTGCAGACACTGTATTGTTTATAA
The DNA here is from genome assembly GCF_029633865.1 of Lampris incognitus. Lineage (NCBI taxonomy): Eukaryota > Metazoa > Chordata > Actinopteri > Lampriformes > Lampridae > Lampris > Lampris incognitus. Next base: position 33,527,768 of record NC_079230.1, read on the forward strand.
GGGTGGGGACACCTGCAGTCACTGTATTGTTCATAAGGGTGGGGACACCTGCAGTCACTGTATTGTTTATAAGGGTGGGGACACCTGCAGTCACTGTATTGTTCATAAGGGTGGAGACACCTGCAGTCACTGTATTGTTTATAAGGGTGGGGACACCTGCAGTCACTGTATTGTTCATAAGGGTGGGGACACCTGCAGTCACTGTATTGTTTATAAGGGTGGGACACCTGCAGACACTATTGTTTATAAGGGTGGGGACACCTGCAGTCACTGTATTGTTCATAAGGGTGGAGACACCTGCAGTCACTGTATTGTTTATAAGGGTGGGGACACCTGCAGTCACTGTATTGTTCATAAGGGTGGAGACACCTGCAGTCACTGTATTGTTTATAAGGGTGGGGCACCTGCAGACACTGTCTTGTTTATAAGGGTGGGGACACCTGCAGTCACTGTATTGTTTATAAGGGTGGGGACACCTGCAGTCACTGTATTGTTCATAAGGGTGGGGACACCTGCAGTCACTGTATTGTTCATAAGGGTGGGGACACCTGCAGTCACTGTATTGTTTATAAGGGTGGAGACACCTGCAGTCACTGTATTGTTTATAAGGGTGGAGACACCTGCAGTCACTGTATTGTTTATAAGGGTGGAGACACCTGCAGTCACTGTATTGTTTATAATTGTAGCCCGTGGAATTAGATACCACACAGGACACAATTACTTCCGGGGTTCTTGTAGCTTTAATTTTATTGTTTGAACCTTCGAATGCAGATCGTTTTACTGAGTGCATAAATTCCTGTTTCTTTCGAGCAAACAGCTCATAAATGTTCACAGATGTGGCAAGTTTAGTAGAAAAGATTTTGAAAGGAAAATAATAAATACAACATACAACATACGGTGCAAAATACAGCAGTGGACTATGTATGTTAAACAGGGTTTAACAAAGACACGTGGAACTTCCTGAAGATCGCGCAACTTCTCACTCTGTCAGTTACCTTTAAACAGAATTAAAATGCATATAAAACCTTTACATCCCAAATACAATGGCATGGTGTGGCTTTATTCACGCCAACATTACCTTGTCATGCCTGCAATGGCGAACAGTGGTCGACGGCTCGCGCCCAAAATCCCCGAACATCAACTCCAGTAGCGTCTAAATCAGACCATCTTGTCAAATTACCGACATACAATATTGTTTGGAATAATGTTACAGGTATATTTCACAAGATATTTACCCTTACTTACTACGGAGTCAGAGCACCGTCACACCGCAATCTTCAGGTGCTTCACACAAGAAAAAAAAGAAAGAATACCCAAGATGCACTTGGATAACTTGCACGGAGTTACAATAAAAGTCCGCAACACTGCCACTTACTGGTCAAAACATGCAATGACAACCAAAACTATAAAAATACACTCACAATCTGCTTCACAATTTAAATACATCAAATGACATTTTACATGGCTTGACAGTGTAACAATTACATATATTAACAGTTAAACTATACTAAATTTAAGTGGAAAATCATTTAACATATTTAACAGATTTACCACCCGGCTACATAAGGGTGGGGACACCTGCAGTCACTGTATTGTTTATAAGGGTGGGGGTACCTGCAGTCACTGCATTGGTTATAAGGGTGGGGGTACCTGCAGTCACTGCATTGGTTATAAGGGTGGGGGTACCTGCAGTCACTGCATTGGTTATAAGGGTGGGGGTACCTGCAGTCACTGTATTGTTTATAAGGGTGGGGACACCTGCAGTCACTGTATTGTTTATAAGGGTGGGGACACCTGCAGACGCTGTATTGGTTATAAGGGTGGGGGTACCTGCAGTCATTATATTGGTTATAAAGGTGGGGACACCTGCAGACGCTGTATTGGTTATACGGGTGGGGGTACCTGCAGTCAGGTGAGACTGAAGAGGTCACTGGGAGGAGGATGAAACGTGTTTCCTGCTAAACGTTGTGTCCAGATGAACGGATGTAACGTTTTGGTTTCTTCAGGAACATACTGAGCAGTCAAGAAGTCATCTCGTAGAAGAGGTTTGTCTTTTTATTTACAATCAGGCACATGTAGCGCTCCCCTCAACAGGTATATTAATAAGGGCGGGGCTTCTGGGTTCTTTTAATACGTGTTAACCCTGATTAACTCAGTTTTCATTATTGTCCTGGATCCCTGTTGACCGTTCACACCTGCAGTGTTTAAACCTGCCTATTGTGAAGTTACCTTTGGAGTTATGGTTTTAATAAAGACTTCTCACCACACGTGTCTGTGTGTCTCCTTCCATATGACATCATTCCCTCTCAGCAGGTAAGTATAACAAAACCACACAACTCAGGTTTCATGGAAAAATAAGTCTCAATTATGTACTTAACTAATCAATGGGTTTTGATTTAAAATGAAAAAATAAAATAACAGGAATGTTGTTCAAACTGAAATGTCCCTTTCTTCAGGAAACCCTCTGAAGGTGGTCCAACACTGCCAGTGCACAACAACACACTGCACTTTAACACCAAGATGGATCCTCCTAGAACATCACAATTAACCAACCTCACTGTCACTTAAATTCAACCCATATAATTAGTGGACCCACACACACACACACACACACACACACCTGCATACTGCCCCCTAGAGCCGGCAAAACCAAAATGATGTTAAAACAAAATATAAAGTTGCAGGCCTGGTTCGGTGCTTGTGATCGTTGTGGCCCAAACCGTAATGGCCCCTTCGCTCCTCCGTGAGCAACAGAACAAGTGTGGTACCTGAGAAGCAGCAGCTCCCCCCTCCAACAGTTAAGCTAGCAAATGTCCGTTCCCGGGTAATGAAGCGACTCTACGCTACACGTCGAGCGCTTAGCATTAGCATTAGCACTAGCACACACCTTCCGACAATATATAATTTATACTCTCACCCCGACTGTTGTGTAAACAATGCTAAGATATAAATTACACAATGGGTTGTGCGCTCTAAACTTAACACACAACACAGAAGTTCTCTGCATCCGCTCACTCACCGCTCCCTTCCGGCTCCGTCGTCCACCGTCCCTCCCCTCTTTCGTCCGTGCGGAAACACCTCCCCACCGGTGCTCCTGCAGCACGTCATTACCCCCGTAAATGCTGCTGCTTTAGACAGTTTCCAGGAAAACATCTTTAATAAACAAAACACATCATACTTTCTTAAATGATTTTAACCTTCTTAAACCCTTTTAAACTAAACCTTATTTAAATGTTTTAACACTATTTATCCTATGGCATCAGCCCTTATAACCGCATGTTTTAACTGGGTCACACACATTATGTCTGTTCTGATAGAATCTGTCAACATTAAACAAAATAACAATGATAACACGAAGCTTCAGCATGTACTGTTGAGCACATTACAGAGCCAGGAACAAGTGTACTGATATGTAAAGATGTCCTTCACAGCTTACACTCAGATGTAAGTACACACACATGAACTATGACCTCATCTCATCATCCCTGTCTCCTTTTTTATGCATGTGATTCGTTTTCTCTTTTTCTCCTTTTGGAGAGCTTTCATTTTCCATGAAGCAACTAGTTCCTCTTACTAATTCATCAAACCACCAAGAAACCACAGTTTCCTCCTTTCTGACCACGCCCGCTGACTTTCTGACCACGCCCACTTACTGGAAGTGACCTTCGCTGTTAAGAATGAACACTATGCTCTTTCTCTGCCACTCTGTCAGATGAAATTCCTCCGTGAGGAAAATCCAAGTCATTGTGAGTCAGGAGGGGCTGGAAACCGCAGTATGTGCCCTGCTAAATATACTACCGTCTGTCATGCATTACACAACTCTAACCTCCAGGTTTCACTGAATTAGAAACGGAACGTTAGTTTTTGTAAACTCATGACAACCCTACATGACACGTCTTAGGAAGATGTCTGTGAATGTTCTCATTCATCCAGGTCATGGTTATCCAAAGGACTTGAATCAAGTGCGACTGGACTTGGGGACGCCTCTTGGATGAGAGGCGAAACGTCTTCACGGATGTATACCAAGTCCAGTCGCACTTGACTCAACTCCTTTGGATAACACGTCTTAGGAAGAAGTTCTCCTCGAATTTCTGTCTGCTCTTTAATCACAGGAGAAGATGCTCCGACGGCCAGCTGTTCCTTTAGGCTAAATGTGCTGGAAAAACGACAACAGGGTCAGAATCAGAATATTTATCGTTTCATTTCATGCATTTGCGCACATGAAATGAAACGAAACATGGTTTCCCCCAACCCACATCAGTGCAACACAAAGACAACAACACATCCAGACTACAAGAACACACATATCCACACTACAAATATGTCTAAACTAACAAACAAAAAATCACTGTCCAGGAGAACGAACCCCAGCCAGGATCACTGTCAGAACCGCCGGTCTGCATGGTCTAGCAGTTAGCTTAGCCAACCCCGCTTCCGCGTCCTGTCAGACCGCCCTCAGTGTTATCGGAACCGCCGGTCTGCATGGGCTAGCAGTTAGCTTAGCCAACCCCGCTTCCGCGTCCTGTCAGACCACCCTCAGTGTTATCGGAACCGCCGGTCTGCATGGGCTAGCAGTTAGCTTAGCCAACCCCGCTTCCGCGTCCTGTCAGACCGCCCTCAGTGTTATCGGAACCGCCGGTCTGCATGGGCTAGCAGTTAGCTTAGCCAACCCCGCTTCCGCGTCCTGTCAGACCGCCCTCAGTGTTATCGGAACCGCCGGTCTGCATGGGCTAGCAGTTAGCTTAGCCAACCCCGCTTCCGCGTCCTGTCAGACCGCCCTCAGTGTTATCGGAACCGCCGGTCTGCATGGGCTAGCAGTTAGCTTAGCCTTCCCCGCTTACGCGTCCTGTCAGACCGCCCTCAGGGTTTCCTCTTCGGGCACAGCTCCAGGCCGATCCAGCGCTGCTCTCCCAGCCATCAAACGAAGACAAACTTAGACGCAGACGTGGACAAAGACACTGCATGGACGGTGCGTGGTGAGGCCGCCGCAAATGGGGATTTCCGCCGCCATCTTCCCACACCGGAAAAAGTTTGTGTTTGAAGTTTAATCGTTTAAAGTTTGTGTTTGAAGTTTAATCATTTAAAGTTTGTGTTTGAAGTTTAATCATTTAAAGTTTCAAATCCGTGGTAGCGCAGCCTGTGTCATGAGCTCATCCTTCTTACATAATGGAATCAAAATTCTGTGAATACTCCTTGCTTAGTGTGGTTTACAGAAATGACTCCCAGATGTGTGTGTGTGTGTGTGTGTGTGTGTGTGTGTGTGTGTGTGTGTGTGTGTGTGTGTGTGTGTGTGTGTGTGTGTGTGTGTGTGTGTCTCCATATGTGTGTACGTGTGTGTACTTTACAGCTTGTGTCAATAGAGCACAAAGCTTTAATGCTGTCTCACACAAACGTACACACACACACACACACAAGTCCTGAGATAGTGACTGTAGTAGCTCTGGTCAGCCAGACTAGGAGAGAGAAGCTGAAAGGTAAATTATCAGCCATCACTGGTGCACTTGTAGTCTCTAGGAGAGGCCAGTCACATAACTCAAGAGCAAGTGTTTTATTATTCTATATTTTCTCCAGTTTTCCCTCCCAGTCAAGCGTGTCCATCTTCCCCTGGCTCAGAATCAGAATCAGAGTCAGAATCGGAATACTTTATTCATCCCCGAGGGGAAACTGGGTTCTATTACAGACACTCACGCTCTAATAACTAAAAACTAACAAGATGCAAGATAAGAAAATAGAAACAGAAACAAATAGAAATAAAGATAAAATAAGAAATAGAAATAAGAACAAAATATATCAACAGGCATGGTGCACATAACACCCTACCTATACTGCACTAGCGCAGCACACAACAAGCAGCACAAACAAAACCCGGCAGGGCCGGTCCACTGACCATGAACTCAGAGTGTCTGACGGTCTGAGTCTGAGGGAGGAGTTGTAAAGTCTGATGGCCAAAGGGAGGAATGACCTCCTGTGGCGCTCTGTGGTGCATTTCGGGAGAATGAGTCTCTTACTAAAAGTACTCCTGTGCCCAACCAGCACATCATGGAGTGGGTGGGAGACATTGTCCATGATGGCACATAACTTCAACAGCGTCCAACTCTCAGAAACCGCCACCAGAGAATCCAGTTCCACCCCCACAACGTCACCGGCCTTGTGGATCAGTTTGTTGAACCTGTTTGCATCTGCTACCCTCAACCTGCTGCCCCAACACACAACAGCAAACAGGAGAGCACTGCCACCACAGACTCACACCGCATCCTGAGCGTTGTCTGGCAGATGGTGAAGGACCTCAGCCTCCTCAAACAGTAGAGACAGTTCTGTCTCTTCTTGTAGAGGGCATCAGTGTTCTTAGCCCAGTCCAGATTATTGTCTATATACACCCTCAGGTACTTGTAGATTCCACCGTGTCCACACTGACCCCCTGGATGGAGACAGGGGCCACTGGTGTCATGTCCCTCCTCAGGTCAGCAACCAGCTCCTTTGTCTTAATCATGTTGAGCTGCAGATTGTTCTGCTGACACCACGTGACAAAGTTCCCACCACAGTCCTGTACTCAGCCTCCTCGCCATTACTGATGCATCTGACTACAGCAGAGTCACCAGAGAACTTCTGAAGATGGCAGGACTCTGTGAGGTAGTTGAAGTCCGTGGTGTAGAGGGTGAAAAGGAAGGGAGACAGGACTGTCCCCTGCGGAGCCCCAGTGTTGCTGACCACTCTGTCTGACACACAGTGTTGCAAGCACACATACTGTGGTCTACCAGTAAGGTAGTCAACAATCCAGGACACAAGGGGGGCATCTACCTGCATTGCTGTCAGCTTCTCACCCAGTAGAGCTGACCGGATGGTGTTGAAGGCACCAGAGAAGTCAAAGAACATGACCCTCACAGAGCTTGCTGGCTTATCCAGGTGGGCGTAGGCATGGTTAAGCAGGAAAATGTTGGCATCCTCAACTCCCAGTCAGGGTTGGTAGACGAACTGGAGGGGGTCTAAGTGTTGTTTGACCGTGGGCCGAAGCTGCACCTACCTTGGGTGGAGTATTCCCTGAACACCATGGAGAGTTCTGCTACCGGTTGTCCCCTTTTGAGTGTTCCGGCCCATTGTCCTGGCCAGAGGTTGTGGCTACTGGCCCAGGACCTACCCCTCCCGACTCTCTCCCGCAAGCTGGCCCCTCGCTACGTCGGTCCCTACACCATTGACTACATCATTAACCCCTCCGCGGCACGTCTCCTCCTCCCTGCCTCATTCCAGATCCATCCTGTATAGCCTCCAGCCCCCCCCTGTCTCCCCCTGTCCAAGCTCCTCCACCTCCCAGGGTCATCGACGGTGGCGATTTGGTCTGGGACGTCAACCGACTGCTGGCCGTTCGCCACCAGGGCCAGGGTTACCAATTTGGACTGGGTGGACTGGGTTGGTTACGGGCCCGAGGACCGCAGCTGGGTGCCCCGATCCTACCTGGAGAAGTTCTATCGAGCCCACCTCGACGCCGTCGGACGGTCGCCCGGTGTCTCCCATAGGATTGGGGGGGGGGGCTTGTTGTGGTTTCACCGCCCCGAGCTGCCTCGTCGGCACGTTCGAGCCACTCCTCCAGCTCGGACGCGGTTCGTGAGCACTCGGCTCGCGCTCTGAGGACAAGAGCTCTGCGCTGCACCAGGTGTTTGCCATCATCCATCAGGCACACCTGCGGTAATCAGGCAGCCTTCTACAAGAAGTCTCCCAGAACACCACTCCGTGCTTCGACGTACTGAACCCTGCGGTAAAGCTCTGACACGCCTTTTCCGGTGATTTTCCTGCTTACCCTTTTCTCGTGTCTATTCCCACGATGTTGTTTTGTTTCTCAGTGTCGAACTCCTGTGTTCCTGTTTGTCGTCTCGCTGTTTTGTTTCCCTTTAAGACCCTCCCCTCGCTCCTCGTCCCCAGCGACCATCATGTTTCCCCGGACCCCCTACAGTGATCTCCCTCCGCGTCTCTCTCCCTGGACCCCTCCCTTCAGTTTTGATTTCCTGGATCACGGACTCGGACTTCCTGGGACAACCCCTCGCTCAACGGATTTGGACTTTGATAGCCAGGCGCACGCACATCGTCACAACACCCGGCCAAACATATTTCCATTATTACACGTAGCTAAGACTGTGCAAGTTAGACACCAGCTTTCATTACACACACGTGGTATAGCACACATCTCACTAGCAGACCCCGCTATCCACACCATACATTCCCCCACCTTAGATTCCCCTGTTATTATTTTGTGGCAGTTTGTTTATTTTATCCTGCATTAAAATTGCCCTCGGGCTTCTCAGTACTCTGTGTGCCTCTGCCTCTGGGTTTCGCGACACTGGTCTCTGGTCTTCATTCGAGAGTCGTAACAACGCTCCTGGATAACGCCAGAGCTTTCGCACCGGTCCCCACTTCGCAACACGGCCTCCCACAGTCTCACATCCCCGCAAGTCTGCAGTCGGGAGAATATGTTTTCATACGCCACGACGCCCACCGTGGACGCCAGCAGCCTCCCTACGACGGGCCATTCTGTGTCCTGGAGACCAGGAAAAAGCAGTTTGTCGTGTAAGTTGGCAACAAACCAGAGTGCATTTAATTGGATCGCCTCAAACCAGACTTGGACTGACCTGTTGGTTTTGACCAGCCCCCATGGCGGGGGCGCCCTGCTACCCTTTCCCCAGCCCCCAACAAGGCCCCTAAGGTTCCTCCGCCCGGACCCCCACGCCGTCGCAGGGTCCCTCAGGCCACTCCTGTGGGCACCCTGTCCTCTGCCATCCACCCCCTCCATTTTGACTTCTGAGGAATTCTGGGGGGACATATGTACCGGACTCTATGAGCATAATTCCCTGTAATCGAGTCTGGTCGCTTTAAGAAAGTGTTTCCGGGTTAAAAGTGTGAGCTACGACGATGATTGGTTGGGGCAGCGCCATGTTACTGGGGCTGTTGGTTTTGTATCGAGAAATAAAAGACACACACGTTCGTTTAGTCAGTGAGAGAAATTGTCCGTCTCTTCTTTCCTGCAATTCCTACTCTACATAAATAAGCTTGCTTGCTTGCTTTAAATGGAATAACAAGCCTTTACTCTTTGTAGAGTCGGTGAATTACTGTATAATTGTGATCAGAAATCTAGATATCTTCATTGTGAATTACGCCACAGGTCAGTCTACAGAGCCTGCAGGCTGTCATCACGCAGTCACCCTGATGACACCCTGATGTCACCCTGATGACACCCTGATGCCACCCTGATGCCACCCTGATGAAACCCTGATGCCCCCCCTGATGACACCCTGATGTCACCCTGATGAAACCCTGATGTCACCGCTGATGCCACCCTGATGACACCCTGATGAAACCCTGGTGTCACCGCTGATGCCACCCTGATGTCACAGCTGGTGCCACCGCTGATGCCACCCTGATGCCACCACTGATGCTACCCTCATGACACCCTGATGTCACCGCGCCGCCCTGATGCCACCACCGCAGATGCCACCACAGATGACACCCTGATGTCGCCGCTGATGACACCATGTCACCCTGATGAAACCCTGATGTCTCCGCTGATGCCAGCCTGATGACACCTTGATGAAATCCTGATGTCACCGCTGATGCCACCCTGATGCCACCGCTGATGCCACCCTCATGACAACCAGATGTCACCGCGCCACCCTGATGCCACCGCTGATGCCACCGATGACGCCACCCTGATGTCACCACTGATGCCACCCTGATGTTACAGCTGGTGCCACCACTGATGCCACTCTGATGCCACCACTGATGCCACCCTGATGTCACCGCACCACCCTGATGCCACCGCTGATGACACCCTGATGTCACCGCTGATGACACCTTTTTGTCACCCTGATGGAACCCTGATGTCACTGCTGATGCCACCCTGATGACACCCTGATGAAACCTTGATGTCACCGCTGATGCCACCCTGATGTCACAGCTGGTGCCACCGCTGATGACACCCTGATGCCACCACTGATGCCACCCTCATGACACCCTGATACCACCGCTGATGCCACCGCTGATGCCACCCTGTCACCGCTGATGCCACCGCTGATGCCACCCTGTCACCGCTGATGCCACCCTGATGCCACCGCTGATGCCACCCTCATGACAACCTGATGTCACCGCGCCACCCTGATGCCACCCTGATGCCACCGCTGATGCCACCCTGATGCCACCCTGTCACCGCTGATGCCACCATGATGCCACCGCTGATGCCACCCTCATGACAACCTGATGTCACCGCGCCACCCTGATGCCACCCTGATGCCACCGCTGATGCCACCCTGATGCCACCGCTGATGCCACCCTCATGACAACCTGATGTCACCGCGCCACCCTGATGCCGCCCTGATGTCACCGCTGATGCCACCGCTAATGCCACCCTGATGTCACCGCTGATGCCACCGATGACGCCACCCTGATGCCACCGATGACGCCACCGCGATGTCAATGCTGATGCCACCCTGATGTCACCCTGATGCCACCGCTGGTCCATCTACCCCTCACCTGCAGCTACTGCTGGGACGCACGTGTGTGTGTGTGTGTGTGTGCGTGTGTGTGTGTGTGTGTGTGTGTGTTTCACAGCCAATACCCACGATGCTCACCGTCTTCTTCGTAACAGAGAACTGAGTGGGTGGTAAGAACCACATTTCCATTCTCACCACTCGACGGGATGGCATTAAAAATTGAGGTTTTTTTAAGTCATTAAGTCAAACATATTTCAAGCACCACTTAACGATCAGTAACTAAAGTAACACACGTTGTAAGACATGTTGTGTTGCTGAAAAGCCCCTTGAGGCAAATGTGTAATGTGTGATATTGGGCTGTACAAATAAAATTGACTTCACTTAGATAAAAAAGATTTTTAAAAACTCACGAGCTCACTTCTACCCACTGTGTGCGTGCGTGTGTGTGTATGGATGGCATGTCTATATGATGGTAACGATGTCGTGATGGTAATGATGTTGTGATGGTAACGATGTTGTAATGGTAATGATGTCGTGATTGTAACGATGTGATGGTAACGATGTTGTAATGGTAATGATGTCGTGATTGTAACGATGTGATGGTAACGATGTTGTAATGGTAACGATGTCGTGATTGTAACGATGTGATGGTAACGATGTTGTAATAGTAATGATGTCTTGATTGTAACGATGTTGTGATGGTAACGATGTTGTGATAGTAACGATGTTGTGATGGTAACGATGTTGTGATGGTAATGATGTTGTGATTGTAACGATGTTGTGATGGTAATGATGTTGTGATAGTAACGATGTTGTGATGGTAACGATGTTGTAATGGTAACGATGTTGTGATGGTAATGATGTCGTGATTGTAACGATGTTGTGATGGTAACGATGTTGTGATAGTAATGATGTCGTGATTTTAACGACGTGATGGTAACGATGCTGTAATGGTAACGATGTCGTGATTGTAACGGTGTGATGGTAACGATGTTGTAATAGTAATGATGTCTTGATTGTAACGATGTTGTGATGGTAACGATGTTGTGATTGTAATGATGTCGTGATTGTAACGATGTTTTGATGGTAACGATGTTGTGATAGTAATGATGTTTTAATGGTAACGATGTTGTGATGGTAATGATGTCGTGATTGTAACGATGTTGTGATGGTAACGATGTTGTGATAGTAATGATGTTTTAATGGTAACGATGTTGTGATGGTAATGATGTGATTATAACGATGTTGTGATGGTAACGATGTTGTGGTAGTAACGATGTTGTGATGGTAACGATGTTGTGATGGTAATGATGTGATGGTAACGATGTTGTGATGGTAACGATGTTGTGATGGTAATGATGTGATGGTAACGATGGTGTGTTGGTAATGATGTTGTGATGGTAACGATGTTGTTATGGTAATGATGTTGTGATGGTAACGATGTTGTAATGGTAACTGTAGAATAACGAGTGGTCAGACACTGGGGAACGTTTAACAGGTTTATACGCCCATTTCACGCCGCGGCCATCTTGGATTTTTTTAAAACCAAGCGGTGGGAACTTAGCCACGCCCCCCTTCTTACTTCATTGAAAACACTGCTAGAAGCAACATGTACTGCTGTGTACCATCCTGCAACTACTATCAAAGAAGGGAAAGAGATAAATCCTTGACGTTTCACCGCTTCCCCAAACGCCTGCGCACCCGTAAGGCATGGGTGGTGAAAATTAAGAGGGATACAGGGCCACATTTTCAGGTAACTACCAATACCTTCACTTTTACCTAGCTAGCTGGCTGGATAGCTAGCTAGCTAGCTCCCTAGCAACGTTGTTAGCTAGCTTTCTGGTCTAACTACAACTATATATATACATATATATATATATATATATATATATATATATATATTCACTAATCTTTCAATAGTGGCTAGCTCTGTTCTGACACATCATCTTGATAACAGGAAAATGTGTGGATTTATATTGCTTCCCATATGTATGACATATCCTCATGTGTCCAGTGAGGTTTGGGCGACTCTACCTGATCATGACTACGACGTGAAGCCCCTTTCTGTGGAAGACCAGCTTGACGCAGTAAAGAAACACATCGCTTTCCTGGAGGACGAAAATAAAAAGCTGAAAAGTGAGCGTTTTGGTCTAGAACGCTTCCAGTGTGCGCCCAACCTGATCAGGTTTTACACTGGTTTTAAGGATTACCACACCCTCAAAGCACTCTTCCTAGCTTTACAGCCTACTGCAGAGTCCATGGTGCGATGGACTCAAATGCAAAGGAACAGCCATAACCTAGAACACATTTCTGTGTCTGGCTTCCATGCAGAGCATTTATCGCTGATTGATCAGTTTTTCCTGTTCTTGTGCCGTGTGAGACAGGGCTTTTTTGCTCTGGATTTATCTGTACGATTCAATGTGTCGCCGGCCACAGTCAGCAGGAACTGTACGACGTGGGCCAACTATTTGCTCTTTATGTTAGGGACCCTCCCAATATGGCCTAGCAGAGCAGCAGTAGACGAGCTAATGCCACCAGTATTCAGGGAATTCTACCCAAACACAAGAGTGATACTAGACTGCACAGAGATCCGCATCGAGACAGCTAGTTGGAAGGTTTTGAACACCATGACATACTCCCATTATAAAAGTAACACTACACTGAAATCCCTAATTGGGATCACTCCCTCAGGGTCAGTTAGCCTGGTAAGTAATCTATACACAGGATGTATTTCTGATAAGGAGATAACTAAGAGGTCAGGTGTTCTGGACCTCTTAGAGTCAGGTGATGAGGTCATGGCTGATAAGGGCTTCCTTATCAAAGACCTGCTCGATGAAATAGATGTAAAACTTGTCATCCCTGCATTTTTAGGCCCAAGTGGACAGTTTAGCTGTGATGAGCTCACAGACACACAGAGTATTTCTGGCTTGAGAATACACGTCGAACGGTCAATAAGACGCATAAAGGAGTACCACATTTTTGATGGAGTCATACCCCTTCCACTAAGTGGAACAGTCAACCAACTGTGGACTGTGTGCTCTCCTAACAAATTTTCAGGGACCACTGTTTTAAACCTTTGTTAAATTCAGCTGACAAGAAAATAGTGCACACAAACCTTAGATAGATTGAAACATATTTAACTTCATTTCAGTACAGTCCCATTTTTTAGCCCACACCTTGAGATGAGCAATCACTATCTTAGTTTAGTAAACAATTGATGATTTGAGTTGGTAGCGAGTTCCAGTTTATTGCTACAACAGAATGACAGTTGACCCAACATATTTTAGTTTAAAATGAACCAACAGTTTTGTTAAAGTTAAAGGACAAAGAATGAAAATATTGTAGCTGGGACAATCTAATGTATGAATATTGAATGTACAGTATAAAAATAAAATTTATCTTTTTATTTTATTATTTTATTCTGATTAAACAGCTTCTTTGAATACAGCCCTGTGTGTGTCACTCCTCACTGGCACAGGAGAGGCAGAAAGTACTCGAAAAAGAAAAGATCCAGCTTAGTTTTCATATTCTCCCATTCCTCCGCATCATAGTAGCTTCGCTCCAGGTGGTAGTCATCTCGGCACTTCACAAAAAAGTCCCACCACATCATCCCTGTGATTCCCATTTGTCCCATCATGTGATTGTAGTAGCCATGGCTGTGTTTGAGAGCAAAAGATCCATCTGGTCTTAGAGAAAGGTACTTGCACTCCACAAAGCTGTCCACATCAGGACACTTGATTTCCAGCAGTCCCTGAAGCTGACTGGAGTCATCCACCACTTTTCGGTCAGGGGAGGCACCCAAATGTGGGGCGTTGGGGTTGATGGCGAAACCGCAAGTGGAGACCGAGTGTCCAGTTACTTCCTCATACTGTATAGCTGCAACGGGCTCCAACTCAATTCCTCTCATCATGGCCTGTGTCTGCACAGTCCTCTTCGGTCTCTGCCCCGGCTGCATTGATTTCCGATTGAGCAAGAAGGGGGCGTGGCTAAGTTCCCACCACTTGGTTTTTTTTAAATCCAAGATGGCCGCGGCGTGAAATGGGCGTATTGATTGGTACAACAGAACTCGTTGTATGTAACCGGCAGACCGACTGCTGACGTACTTCCTGTAGCATTAGTAGGCGGTTACCTTAGTACGGTGGCTGTTACATGTCAAATGCGTTGCAGCAAATACAATGTTCTACAGTAACATGTCGTGATGGTAACGGCATTGTGATGTAACGATGTCATAATGGTCACGATGTAATGGTAACATGTTATGATGGTGTGGGAGTGCAGGAATGAGGAGACGGAGAGATCGAGTCGAGCCAATCCCGTTTACTCGCCACACAAAACAACATCGATACAGCACAATCTCTCCTGGCAACCAGCTAACCAACCGCTAGGCTGCTGCTGCCAACATGGCTCCACCCCGGAAACTCTAAGCAGTGCCTACGTCAGCACTCTGAATGTCTGCCTTAAAGGAGCAGCAGCCCCTGGAACAAAGAGCCGCCTTCATAGACCGATGAAACCGCTCACAAAGTCCGTTGCCCTGAGGTTTGTATGCTGTGGTGCGGTGGAGCTTCAACCCCAGCCCCTCCGTGACTGTCGGAGGTGAGGTCAGCCGGCGTGCCAAAACGGGCCACCCAGGGCCCTCAGTAGACGTGGTCGATGACAGGGGAACAGCTTCTGGCCACCTGGTGGTCCTGTCCACCATGGTGAGAAGGTGAGTGAACCCGTGGGAGGGGGGCAGGGGGCCCACCAGCTCCACATTCACATGGTCAAAACGCCTCTCGGGCACCAGGAATGGCGCCAAGGGGGCTTTGGTATGACGGTGTACTTTGGAACGCTGGCACGCCACACAGAAGTCAGCCCAGGACTTGACGTCCTTCCTGAGGCCGGGCCAGACGAACTTTGCCCCCACCAGCTTATTGGACGGTTCACTTCACTCTTTGTTCGATTCTACTGAATTTTCACAATAGTCAGGAGGTCTTTGATATGAAAATCCTGTTATTGGAATGGAAGCTAACTAGGTAACCTAGGGAACACAGGCTAACTGAAGAGACATGACTCAAAACGCAGGTTTGCATTAGACAAATTGAACAAAATTCTTACGCTTATTTAGGCTACATTTTGATTCACTTTTAATTTAGAAAACATTTAGAAAACAGCTGTACTCGTAACTTTGCATTGGAACGCAGATGGTGATTTGAGAAACACGATTTTTTTGCAATCCTCCCGCGGACCACTTGGGGGCGCTCGCGAGTATCACTGGTCTACAGTTACTAGTAATCGTGATAGTTACTTATTTATATAGCGCTATGTAAGGTAGAATGTTTACAAATACCTTCACTTTTTCCAACTGAACGAGAGTCTTGGTATTATTTTTTTCTGTCTTTATGTACAAAAACTTCCATCTCTGCTGCAAACAGAGCGTCCCTGAATGGGACGATACAAATTGATTTGAATCGAACTGAATGGACATCTCAGTTCAGAACTAGATGTCCCCATTGAACCGAAAGCAACCAAGACTAATAATAGAAGATAAACCAGCTGCAACCTGAGGTGACCCCTCGAGACGACCACTAGGTGGAGGTCTTTAACAGAGAAGACCACTAGGTGGAGGTCTTTAATAGAGAAGGCCACTAAGTGGAGGTCTTTAACAGAGAAGGCCACTAGGTGGAGGTCTTTAACAGAGACGATATCAAGTACCAAAGACCGGTTAGCGACGGCTAAAAAGGAATGCTTCAAGGCAAGGTGTTTTGTGACTGAGGTGGCATGTCCAGGGTTTTTACTGGACAGTCCTGAGTATCATAGGAGTCATGAGGAATGACAGGAGGACAAGCCATCAGGAACTGTACAGAAAAAGCTGAAAAATCCTCATGATGACTTTGGATTTAAGACAGATGATCCGTTGGAGAGCCGCTCCTGCCAGGGAACAAGCTTGCGGCCTGATGAACTGTGGCCAGACTGCCTTGGCAGGTGTCGTCTGATGCTGAAAGGCCCAAGCCACCCACTTACCCTCGCTTTAAACGTTACAGCTGTGTCCTAATACTTTGCAAATTGGAGCCAGGATAAGGTTGCAAAAGTATTCATACCCCTTGAACTTTTCCACATTTTGTCATGTTACGACCACAAACATAAATATATTTTATTGGAATTTTATGTGAAAGACCAACACAAAGTGGCACACAATTGTGAAGTACAAAGAACATTATACATGATTTAAAGTTTTTTTTACAAATAAAAAACTGAAAAGTGCGGTGTGCAAAAGTATTCAGCCCCCTTTTCTCTGAGTACAACCAATTGCCTTCAGAAGTTGCCTGATGATTGCTGAATGATCGAATGTTGACCTAATGACTAAATAGAGTCAACCTGTGTGTAATCTAATCTCAGTACAAATACAGCTGTTCTGTGACGGCCTCAGAGGTTTGTTAAGAGAACATGGGGGAGCAAACAGCATCATGAAGTCCAAGGAACACACCAGACAGGTCAGGGATAAAGTTGTGGGGAAGTTTAAAGCAGGGTTAGGCTATAAAAAGATTTCCCAAGCTTTGAACATCTCACGGAGCACTGTTCAATCCATCATCCGGAAATGGAAAGAGTATAGCACAACTGCAAACCTACCAAGACACGGCAGTCCACCTAAACTTACAGGCCGAACAAGGAGAGCACTGATCAGAGATGCAGCCAAGAGGCCCATGGTGACTCTGCACGAACTGCAGAGATCCACAGCTCAGGCGGGGGAATCTGTCCACAGGACAACTATTGGTCGTGTACTGCACAAATCTGGCCTTTATGGAAGAGTGGCAAGAAGAAAGCCATTGTTAAAAGAAAACCATAAGAAGTCCCGTTTGCAGTTTGCCAGAAGCCATGTGGGGGACACAGCAAACATGTGGAAGAAGGTGCTCTGGTCAGATGAGACCAAAATTGAACTTTTTGGCCTAAATGCAAAACGCTATGTGTGGTGGAAAACTAACACTGCACATCACTCTGAACACACCATCCCCACTGTCAAACATGGTGGTGGCAGCATCATGCTCTGGGGGTGCTTCTCTTCAGTAGGGACAGGGAAGATGGTCAGTTGATGGGAAGATGGATGGAGCCAAATACAGGGCAATCTTGGAAGAAAACCTGTTGGAGTCTGCAAAAGACTTGAGACTGGGGCGGAGGTTCACCTTCCAGCAGGACAACGACCCTAAACATAAAGCCAGGGCTACGATGGACTGGTTTAAAACAACACATATTCATGTGTTAGAATGGCCCAGTCAAAGTCCAGACCTAAATCCAATTGAGAATCTGTGGCAAGATCTGAAAACTGCCGTTCACAAACGCTCTCCATCTAATCTGACTGAGCTTGAGCTGTTTTGCAAAGAAGAATGGGCCAAAATGTCAGTCTCTAGATGTGCAAAGCTGGTAGAGACATACCCCAAAAGACTTGCAGCTGTAGTTGCAGCAAAAGGCGGTTCCACAAAGTATTGACTCAGGGGGGCTGAATACTTTTGCACACCGCACTTTTCAGTTTTTTATTTGTAAAACAATTTTAAAATCATGTATAATTTTCTTTGTACTTCACAATTGTGTGCCACTTTGTGTTGGTCTTTCACATAAAATTCCAATAAAATATATTTATGTTTGTGGTCGAAACTTGACAAAATGTGGAAAAGTTCAAGGGGTATGAATACTTTTGCAAGCCACTGTACGTACATAGTAGGGGCAATGCAGATTTATCTGATAGAGTGAGCAATCCATCAAACAGGAATGAAAGGCTGGAGAACGTTCAAGGCAAAGGAGATTAAGTGGGAGTGAACGTTTTGTTTTTGTTTTTGTTTTCATTTGGACTGCAGAGAGAGGCTTCAAACGGGCAGTTTGCTTTGGCTTATTTTAAGATAGTTATCTTAAATTATGCCAAAGCGAATGTATGGTTGTTGTTGTTGTTGTTTACGTTTTCTTGTTGCAGTTGCCCAGTTGAGAGAGAAGGTGGGAGAGATGGTGGGGATGGGATCAGTTGGAACACATTATATCCTGACCGGTTTTTTATGTTCATCGAACAAATGAGTAGATGATGTTTTTACTGGGGAATCATTTTGCCTCATTCACTGAAGGAAAGGGAAACGTAGTTGTCGATACCAGATAAAACCCATAGAATGATGAATGTTTAGACATTCTGGATATAAGGTGAATCACATCCTGATGAACACTAGAAGTAGAGCAGGACATCAGCTTGAGGAGCTCTGCAACTCGAGGAGCTCTGCAGCTTGAGGAGGTCTGCAACTTGAGGAGCGCTGCAGCTTGAGGAGCTCTGCAGCTTGAGGAGCTCTGCAACCTGAGGTGTTATGCAGCTTGAGGAGCTCTGCAACTTGAGGAGCGCTGCAGCTTGAGGAGCTCTGCAGCTTGAGGAGCTCTGCAACTTGAGGTGCTATGCAGCTTGAGGAGGTCTGCAACTTGAGGTGCTATGCAGCTTGCTGAGCTCTGCAACTTGACGAGCTCTGCAGCTTGAGGAGGTCTGCCACTTGACGAGCTCTGCAGCTTGAGGAGGTCTGCAACTTGAGGAGCTCTGCAGCTTGAGGAGCTCTGCAGCTTGAGGAGCTCTGCAACTTGAGGTGCTATGCAGCTTGAGGAGGTCTGCAACTTGAGGTGCTATGCAGCTTGCTGAGCTCTGCAACTTGATGAGCTCTGCAGCTTGAGGAGGTCTGCCACTTGACGAGCTCTGCAGCTTGAGGAGGTCTGCAACTTGACGAGCTCTGCAGCTTGAGGAGGTCTGCCACTTGAGGAGCGCTGCAACTTGATGAGCTCTGCAGCTTGAGGAGCGCTGCAACTTGATGAGCTCTGCAGCTTGAGGAGCGCGGCAACTTGATGAGCTCTGCAGCTTGAGGAGGTCTCCATCCTCATGACTCATGCAGTCATTAAGGGGGGAATACAGAGAAAAACCATAACAGCAAAAGCAAGCTGACATGTTTAATGGAAAACAGGCATCGACATGCCCTCTTCACTTCACTTCCCTCCCTCTTCTCTTCTCTTTCCTCCAGCTTCTCTTCGCGCTCTCTTCACTTTCCTCCCTCTTCTCTTTCCTCCCTCTTCTCTTTCTTCCCGCTTCACTTTCCTCCCTCTTCTCCTCCGTCTCTCTGTCTCTCTCTCTCTCTCTGTCTGTCTCTGTCTGTCTGTCTCTCTGTCTCTCTCTCTGTGTCTCTCCTTCAAACCCACTGGTGCTGGAGCCTCTCTACACACCCTGGGCCTCTGCGTTGTGTTTCTCTGTGTGTAGTGGGGTATTGTGCGGAGAGAAGAAAGCACCGGACACGGGGGTTCTGAATTATGGCTGAGACCGGGTGGCATTTTATTTGCTCCCAGCAGCTGCTGGTCCATAACCTTACGAGGCAGTCAAACAAACTAACGCTAGATGGCGTCCCACACGGAACACATATCAGGATGCAATGTCCTGTAAGGGACAAACGGCGACAATTGTTGAACTCTCAGGGGACTAGACAGCGCAGTACTGACCTCCAGTGGCCCACCCAGGCTACTGCCCTACAGCGACCCCTTCTTTAATTGATGGCGTCTCAGCCATCAGGCCAAACAAAATAGCAAGAAGAAAGCCCACCAAACACAAACATGAGAGCAGTAACGTTAGACAGGTGATGAGTGGATGGCTGTGCTGCATAGGGAATGTGTGCGGGTACCTCTTTTCAAGGTGGGTGTGCGAGCGTTGTGTTTTGATTTTGCCAGCTATGTTGTTTTGCTGAATATACATTTCATGCGATGTACATACTATAGTCATATTCATTTCATATCAACACAGCCGGGTTCAGGGAATGTCATTAGGTAAAATGTTTATATTAAGTAGTGAAATTTAACACTGCTGTAGACTATACGATCAAGTTTTATCCTGCTTGAGCCAGTTGTTATTATTGTATTTTATTTGGTGTTTATTATGTATGTATATATGTATACAGTAGAACACGACGGCGGCAGAGTTGGGCTGGAGTTGAGCTGACAACACATGACCACAACATCGGTCTGTTCATTGGATTTTGCCAGAACTGAGTTGCGCCACAAATAAATGGGCCTGCAGCAGCCACCCTGAATTCAGAGGACTGGTGTGGTTTCTACATTTGGTTCCAGCTTCCTCTTCCAACTCACTGTGTGCCGGCTCCATCCGCTACAGTGAGTCGGAAAAAACAGAGTTTGTGTAACCCGCTAGTGGTCCTCCAGGAAAACGCCCACATCCAACACAGTGATGAGCGTGAGAACAGTTTGTGTTCATGTTTGTGTTCATGGTGAACACAGTGGGCTTCACACAGACTTTCCATGAGAGCTGAGGCTCCCAGCATGCACTGCTGCTTTACTGCCAAGCAGCCTACAACAGGAGAAAGCAGAAGACTGTTAAGTTAACTAGAATAGAATAAAGGAGAATGCAGCTGGGATGACTAGAATAGAATAAAGTAGAATACAGCTGGGATAACTAGAATAGAATAAGGTAGAATCAGCTGGGATAACTAGAATAGAATAAGGTAGAATACAGCTGGGATAACTAGAATAGAATAAGGTAGAATACAGCTGGGATAACTAGAATAGAATAAGGTAGAATGCAGCTGGGATGACTAGAATAGAATAAGGTAGAATACAGCTGGGATAACTAGAATAGAATAAGGTAGAATGCAGCTGGGATGACTAGAATAGAATAAGGTAGAATACAGCTGGGATAACTAGAATAGAATAAGGTAGAATGCAGCTGGGATAACTAGAATAGAATAAGGTAGAATGCAGCTGGGATAACTAGAATAGAATAAGGTAGAATCAGCTGGGATAACTAGAATAGAATAAAGTAGAATACAGCTTGGATAACTAGAATAGAATAAAGTAGAATACAGCTGGGATAACTAGAATAGAATAAAGTAGAATGCAGCTGGGATAACTAGAATAGAATAAAGTAGAATACAGCTGGGATAACTAGAATAGAATAAGGTGGAATTCAGCTGGGATAAGTAGAATAGAATAAAGGAGGATACAGCTGGGATAACTAGAATAGAATAAGTAGAATACAGCTGGGATAACTAGAATAGAATAAAGGAGAATACAGCTGGGATAAGTAGAATAGAATAAAGGAGAATACAGCTGGGATAACTTGCACACTACAGACACACATGCCCTGTGCCAGCATGAGCTGTTTTGTAGCAGTAAATCTTTGTCACTTTTAAGTTGAATTCTTGCCTGAAATAATTTACTCAACTTTACTGTACCAGCTTCAGCGTACCAGTGAGTGTTTACTGGAACAGCTTCAGCGTACCAGTGAGTGTTTACTGTACCAGCTTCAGCGTACCAGTGAGTGTTTACTGGAACAGCTTCAGCGTACCAGTGAGTGTTTACTGTACCAGTTTCAGCGTACCAGTGAGTGTTTACTGTACCAGCTTCAGCGTACCAGTGAGTGTTTACTGTACCAGCTTCAGCGTACCAGTGAGTGTTTACTGGAACAGCTTCAGCGTACCAGTGAGTGTTTACTGTACCAGTTTCAGCGTACCAGTGAGTGTTTACTGGAACAGCTTCAGCGTACCAGTGAGTGTTTACTGGAACAGCTTCAGCGTACCAGTGAGTGTTTACTGGAACAGCTTCAGCGTACCAGTGAGTGTTTACTGGAACAACTTCAGCGTACCAGTGAGTGTTTACTGTACCAGCTTCAGCGTACCAGTGAGTGTTTACTGGAACAGCTTCAGCGTACCAGTGAGTGTTTACTGTACCAGTTTCAGCGTACCAGTGAGTGTTTACTGGAACAGCTTCAGCGTACCAGTGAGTGTTTACTGGAACAGCTTCAGCGTACCAGTGAGTGTTTACTGGAACAGCTTCAGCGTACCAGTGAGTGTTTACTGGAACAGCTTCAGCGTACCAGTGAGTGTTTACTGGAACAGCTTCAGCGTACCAGTGAGTGTTTACTGGAACAGCTTCAGAATACCAGTGAGTGTTTACTGGAACAGCTTCAGCGTACCAGTGAGTGTTTACTGGAACAGCTTCAGCGTACCAGTGAGTGTTTACTGGAACAACTTCAGCGTACCAGTGTGTGTTTACTGCAACAGATTCAGCGTACCAGTGAGTGTTTACTGGAACAGCTTCAGCGTACCAGCGAGTGTTTACTGGAACAGCTTCAGCGTACCAGTGTGTGTTTACTGGAACAGCTTCAGCGTACCAGCGAGTGTTTACTGTACCAGATTCAGCGTACCAGCGAGTGTTTACTGGAACAGCTTCAGCGTACCAGCGAGTGTTTACTGGAACAGCTTCAGCGTACCAGTGAGTGTTTACTGGAACAGCTTCAGCGTACCAGTGAGTGTTTACTGGAACAGCTTCAGCGTACCAGTGAGTGTTTACTGGAACAGCTTCAGCGTACCAGTGAGTGTTTACTGGAACAGCTTCAGCGTACCAGTGAGTGTTTACTGGAAGAGCTTCAGCGTACCAGTGTGTGTTTACTGGAACAGCTTCAGCGTACCAGTGTGTGTTTACTGGAACAGCTTCAGCGTACCAGTGAGTGTTTACTGGAACAGCTTCAGCGTACCAGTGAGTGTTTACTGGAACACCTTCAGCGTACCAGTGTGTGTTTACTGGAACAGCTTCAGCGTACCAGTGAGTGTTTACTGGAACAGCTTCAGCGTACCAGTGTGTGTTTACTGGAACAGCTTCAGCGTACCAGTGAGTGTTTACTGGAACAACTTCAGCGTACCAGTGAGTGTTTACTGGAACAGCTTCAGCGTACCAGTGAGTGTTTACTGGAACAGCTTCAGCGTACCAGTGAGTGTTTACTGGAACAGCTTCAGCGTACCAGCGAGTGTTTACTGTACCAGCGTCAGCGTACCAGTGAGTGTTTACTGGAACAGCTTCAGCGTACCAGTGAGTGTTTACTGGAACAACTTCAGCGTACCAGTGAGTGTTTACTGGAACAGCTTCAGCGTACCAGTGAGTGTTTACTGGAACAACTTCAGCGTACCAGTGAGTGTTTACTGGAACAGCTTCAGCGTACCAGTGAGTGTTTACTGGAACAGCTTCAGCGTACCAGTGAGTGTTTACTGGAACAGCTTCAGCGTACCAGTGAGTGTTTACTGGAACAGCTTCAGCGTACCAGTGAGTGTTTACTGGAACAGCTTCAGCGTACCAGTGAGTGTTTACTGGAACAGCTTCAGCGTACCAGTGTGTGTTTACTGGAACAGCTTCAGCGTACCAGCGAGTGTTTACTGGAACAGCTTCAGCGTACCAGTGAGTGTTTACTGGAACAGCTTCAGTGTACCAGTGTGTGTTTACTGGAACAGCTTCAGCGTACCAGTGAGTGTTTACTGGAACAGCTTCAGTGTACCAGTGTGTGTTTACTGGAACAGCTTTGCCTGCAGAGGGAGAGGAATGTGCAAGGTCAAGTTGCTGCCTGTGCCACACCTTGTCTGAAGATGCTGCCGGCTCACAACAGTATGTGTATCGTGTGAGAGAACTGCATCTGACTCACTACCAGGATGTGTGTGTGTGTGTGTGTGTGTGTGTGTGTGTGTGTGTGTGTGTGTGTGTGTGTGTGTGTGTGTGTGTGTGTGTGTGTGTGTGTGTGTTAGTGGGCTGCTTTATGATTTTGCATGGTCATGTTTAGCCCAGAATCAGAGTCATGTTAACTGGCCATGTGGGTTTACACTACATGGAACATGACTCTGGTACCATGGCTCTCTCAGTGTACTGCACGTAGAATAACAACACCACTACACAACTCTCTCAGTGTACTGAACATAGAATAACAACACCACTACACAACTCTCTCAGTGTACTGAACATAGAATAACAACACCACTACACAACTCTCTCAGTGTACTGAACATAGAATAACAACACCACTACACAACTCTCTCAGTGTACTGAACATAGAATAACAACACCACTACACAACTCTCTCAGTGTACTGAACATAGAATAACAACACCACTACACAACTCTCTCAGTGTACTGAACATAGAATAACAACACCACTACACAACTCTCTCAGTGTACTGCACATAGAATAACAACACCACAACACAACTCTCTCAGTGTACTGCACGTAGAATAACAACACCACAACACAACTCTCTCAGTGTACTGAACATAGGATAACAACACCACTACACAACTCTCTCAGTGTACTGAACATAGAATAACAACACCACTACACAACTCTCTCAGTGTACTGAACATAGAATAACAACACCACTACACAACTCTCTCAGTGTACTGAACATAGAATAACAACACCACTACACAACTCTCTCAGTGTACTGAACATAGAATAACAACACCACTACACAACTCTCTCAGTGTACTGAACATAGAATAACAACACTACAACACAACTCTCTCAGTGTACTGAACATAGAATAACAACGCCACAACACAACTCTCTCATTGTACTGAACATAGAATAACAACGCCACAACACAACTCTCTCAGTGTACTGAACATAGAATAACAACACCACTACACAACTCTCTGTGTACTGAACATAGAATAACAACACCACAACACAACTCTCTCAGTGTACTGAACATAGAACAACAACACAACTCTCTCAGTGTACTGAACATAGAATAACAACACCACTACACAACTCTCTGTGTACTGAACATAGAATAACAACACCACAACACAACTCTCTCAGTGTACTGAACATAGAATAACAACACCACTACACAACTCTCCCAGTGTACTGAACATAGAATAACAACACCACAACACAACTCTCTCAGTGTACTGAACATAGAATAACAACACAACTCTCTCAGTGTACTGAACATAGAATAACAACACCACAACACAACTCTTTCAGTGTACTGAACATAGAATAACAACACCACAACACAACTCTTTCAGTGTAGTGAACATAGAATAACAACACAACTCTCTCAGTGTACTGAACATAGAATAACAACACCACTACACAACTCTCTCAGTGTACTGAACATAGAATAACAACACCACTACACAACTCTCTCAGTGTACTGCACATAGAATAACAACACCACAACACAACTCTTTCAGTGTACTGAACATAGAATAACAACACAACTCTCTCAGTGTACTGCACATAGAATAACAACACCACAACACAACTCTCTCAGTGTACTGAACATAGAATAACAACACAACTCTCTCAGTGTACTGAACATAGAATAACAACACCACTACACAACTCTCTGTGTACTGAACATAGAATAACAACACCACAACACAACTCTTTCAGTGTACTGAACATAGAATAACAACACAACTCTCTCAGTGTACTGAACATAGAATAACAACACCACAACACAACTCTTTCAGTGTACTGAACATAGAATAACAACACAACTCTCTCAGTGTACTGAACATAGAATAACAACACCACTACACAACTCTCTCAGTGTACTGCACATAGAATAACAACACCACAACACAACTCTCTCAGTGTACTGAACATAGAATAACAACACTACAACACAACTCTCTCAGTGTACTGAACATAGAATAACAACACTACAACACAACTCTCTCGGTGTACTGAACATAGAATAACACTACAACACAACAATTTTCACATATGTACACACAAGGACTGACTTATACAGGTGACATAAGAGGTGATGAGGTGCAGTGGTGCAGAGAATATATCAGAGATGCTGAAATACATGTTAGCTGCTTACTGACATACATGCCTGAGGTACATGTACATGACAGAGGGTACCAGTATACGTACAATGTACAATACAGTATATAATACATGTACAGTACAGTATATACAATATGTAGAGTATATACTATGTGTACAGTGCAGTATGTACAACATGTACAGTACAGCATATAATACATGTACAGTGCAGTATGTACAACACGTACAGTACAGTGTACTACACATACAGTACAGTATATATAACATGTACAGTACAGTATATACTACAAATACTGTACAGTATATACTACATGTACAGTACAGTATGTACAACATATAAAGTACAGTATATACAACATGTACAGTACAGTATATACTATACGTAGAGTGGAGTATGTACAACATGTACAGTACAGTATAAACCTCATGTACAGTGGAATATGTATAAGATGTACAGTGCAGTATATACTACATGTACAGTACAGCATATACTACAAGTACAGTGCAGTATATACTACAAGTACAGTACAGTATATACTACATGTATAGTGCAGTATATAATACAAGTACAGTACAGTATATAATACATGTACAGTGCAGTATATGGTACATGTACAGTGCAGTATATAGTACATGGACAGTACAGTATATACTACATGTACAGTACGGTATATAGTACATGTACATTGCATCTCATCGCATCGCATCGCGTTTCATCTCATCTCATCGCATCGCATCCCATCTCATCTCATCTCATCGCATCCCATCTCATCTCATCTCATCTCATCGCATCTCGTCTCATCTCATCTCATCGCATCCCATCTCATCTCATCTCATCTCATCGCATCCCATCTCATCTCATCTCATCTCATCGCATCCCATCTCATCTCATCTCATCGCATCCCATCTCATCTCATCGCATCGCATCGCGTTTCATCTCATCTCATCGCATCGCATCCCATCTCATCTCATCGCATCCCATCTCATCTCATCTCATCTCATCGCATCTCGTCTCATCTCATCTCATCGCGTCTCGTCTCGTCTCATCGCATCGCATCGCATCTCGTCTCATCTCATCGCATCGCATCCCATCTCATCTCATCTCATCGCATCTCGTCTCATCTCATCTCATCGCGTCTCGTCTCGTCTCATCGCGTCTCGTCTCATCTCATCTCATCGCATCGCATCTCGTCTCATCTCATCGCATCGCGTCTCGTCTCATCTCATCTCATCGCATCGCATCTCGTCTCATCGCATCGCATCGCATCTCGTCTCATCTCATCTCATCGCATCGCATCTCGTCTCGTCTCATCTCATCTCATCGCATCTCATATCATCGCATCGCATCGCATCTCATCGCATCTCATCTCCAGCCGTTTCTCCGGGGTCGCGGTGGCAGCAAGCTCAGGACGGCACTCCAGACGTCCCTCTCCCCAGCAACGCCCTCCAGCTCCTCCTGGGGGCGTTCCCAGACCAGACTGGACATGTAGTCCCTCCAGCGAGTTCTGGGTCTACCCTGGGGTCTCCTCCCAGTTGGCCGTGCCCGGAAAACCTCCAAAGGGAGGCGCCCAAGAGGGATCCTAATCAGATGCCTGAACCATCTTAACTGGCTCCTGTCGACGCGAAGGAGCAGCGGCTCTACTCCGAGCTCCCTCCGGATTATTTTATTTTATTTTATTTTATTTTATTCTTCACCAAACCAAAAAGACACAAACCTTATGTGAACGAGTTCCAACCCAGCGGGTCAAACACGGCCACCTTCCCCTTGCTGTGGGGTCCTGTTCACACGCTGGTTTCACACAGCAGTTACCAACCTTTTATCAAGATGTTGAGAGATGCAAACACCCACACACACACACACACACACACACACTCACACACGCACACACACACACACACACACACACACACACGCACACGCACACGCACACACACACGCACGCACACAGTATGGCCCAGCATGGATGAGTCACAGGGGGCTGTGTGCAGTCAGGACCGTCAGAACCGCTGAGTCATAAAAACAGAAAAACAGTGTTTGCAGGTTGGAGGTGGAGACAGACAAGCTGGGTGAGACTGAAACACAGAGCAGGAAGACGGGAAGGGACTGAAACGCAGAGCGGGAAGACGGGAAGGGACTGAAACGCAGAGCAGGAAGACGGGAAGGGACTGAAACGCAGAGCAGGAAGACGGGAAGGGACTGAAACGCAGAGCAGGAAGACGGGAAGGGACTGAAACGCAGAGCAGGAAGACGGGAAGGGACTGAAACAGAGCGGGAAGACGGGAAGGGACTGAAACGCAGAGCAGGAAGACGGGAAGGGACTGAAACAGAGCGGGAAGACGGGAAGGGACTGAAACGCAGAGCGGGAAGACGGGAAGGGACTGAAACGCAGAGCGGGAAGACAGTGTTTCAGAGCAGGAAGACGGGAAGGGACTGAAACGCAGAGCGGGAAGACGGGAAGGGACTGAAACACAGATCGGGAAGACGGGAAGGGACTGAAACACAGAGCGGGAAGACGGGAAGGGACTGAAACGCAGAGCGGGAAGACGGGAAGGGACTGAAACGCAGAGCGGGAAGACGAGAAGGGACTGAAACGCAGAGCGGGAAGACGGGAAGGGACTGAAACGCAGAGCGGGAAGACGGGAAGGGACTGAAACGCAGAGCGGGAAGACGGGAAGGGACTGAAACGCAGAGCAGGAAGACGGGAAGCTGAACAGAGCAACAGAGATGCAGGGGGGAGAAAGGTAGATGAGAGAGAAGCCAACGATAAAGGCAACGCGTGAGGGGAAGAGACACGGAAACCCTTCACAGCTTCAGATACGCTGCTGTCATGTCTCCAGCTGGACAGGCCAAGTGTCCAGCTGGAGACATGACAGCTGATACGCTGCCTCTGTCATGTCTCCAGCTGGACAGACAGCACATGCACATTAGAATTGACAGTAGTGATTATGCTTTAACATTTCCTTACTGTGTTGCTTCATTTTTAATTTAGGACCCCATGACAGAAAAGTAGATCTGAGTTCTGCTCCGGCGGGGGAAGGTGTTTTGACTACGGATCATTATCGAGGATACAGAAAAGCAAGACGGCCTCCGATAGGTCCAGGCGGGATGCCAAGTCCACACCAATCTCTTCAATCGCCGCAGCGCCTGTTTGTTTCCCTGTTGTTGGTGTATGTGAACATGTTTAGTCTCATTTTCATGACACGCCGTTCCAAGTGGAGGGTTGACTCAGGACGGGGTGCCAGAGGGTTGGTCACACCACACTCAGCAGCTTATGTAACTCTGTCTTTGTGGATGTGTTTGCACTTGCATGGCTAACATGTGCATATCTTCATGACTTTGCATTATGTTTGATCTTGTATGTGTGCAAATTCTTCCACAGCTCTGTCTGCACATTTGGCTTGGTTTATCCAAACCCCACCCAGTTACTCACTGCACACACAACCAGCTATACACAACCAGCTATAAACAACCAGCTATAAACAACCAGCTATACACGACCAGCTATACACAACCAGCTATACACAACCAGCTATACACAACCAGCTATAAACAACCAGCTATACACGACCAGCCACACACAACCAGCTATACACAACCAGCTATACACAACCAGCTA
This sequence comes from Lampris incognitus, assembly GCF_029633865.1. Taxonomy (NCBI): domain Eukaryota; kingdom Metazoa; phylum Chordata; class Actinopteri; order Lampriformes; family Lampridae; genus Lampris; species Lampris incognitus. The sequence goes on from NC_079230.1 coordinate 33,557,467, forward strand.
TACACAACCAGCTATAAACAACCAGCTATAAACAACCAGCTATAAACGACCAGCTATACACGGCCAGCTATACACAACCAGCTATACACAACCAGCTATACACAACCGGCTATAAACAACCAGCTATACACGACCAGCCACACACAACCAGCTATACACAACCAGCTATAAACAACCAGCTATACACGAACAGCTATACACAACCAGCTATACACAACCAGCTATACACAACCAGCTACACACCACCAGCTATACACGACCATCTATACACAACCAGCTATACACAACCAGCTATACACAACCAGCTACACACCACCAGCTATACACGACCAGCTATACACAACCAGCTATACACGACCAGCTCATACACAGAGCTCTCAAGTTTTGAACTGAGTTCAGAGTGAGATTTTGGCGGCGGCGGTGGTGGGGGTTTGGTTGGGGTGGGGACGGGGGTCTGATCTGATAAATGACACATAAATTCATACAAATAAAAATATATATTTAATTCATCATTTTTTAGTGCAGGTAGAACTGGTGACCTGAGCGAGAACAGGAGAATGGCACTGAATATGCGCAGTAAGGCCGTATACGTGTCCATTATGAATACAAACGTCAGGGTTGATGTCAGGTTACAATGTGTCTCTCAGTAAAACACCAAGCTCATCCATCTCACTCTTTTGAATATTCCAAATGATTCAAGTGGCTTCTCCACTGTCTCATCTACTATGGTGTCCTCGTCATTTTCTTCCACTGACACCCTAGCTGTCTCCTCTGCTGTCTCCTCCACTGCCTCCTCCACAGTGTCCTCCACTACTGCCTTCTCCACAGTGTCCTCCACTACTGCCTTCTCCACAGTGTCCTCCACTACTGCCTTCTCCACAGTGTCCTCCACTACTGCCTTCTCCACAGTGTCCTCCTCTAACCTGGCCACCTTTTTAGGGAGCTGATCCATCACAGCGAAACATGAAAGAATGCCCATTTGCCTCTCCCCTGACATCTTTGAAGACAAATGCAATAATTATTAATTAAGGTCTGGATAAAATATAATGAAATAGCTGTCAAGCAAAGCATAACTTTTATCCCATCTTAAGTTGGTAAAGTCCTCCTAGAAGTTGGTCTCAAATGCTTTGTGAATTACTCTTAAGAAAAAACAAAAAACTTTAAGTGCAATTTATAAGTACTCTTAGAGGTGGCCTAAGAGAAAAGCTTTATGAATAATGGGTCCTGAACTAAGACTAAAAAACAAGAGTCAGTATAGCTGCTGAAATTTGCAGGGATTCAACTGGCTAGCTTAGGGTGACCATATGTGGCGTGCCAAGAAAAGAGGACACTTTGCCTCCAGCCTCGAGATACTTCAATGATACTCGGAGTTTACTCAAAGATACCTTATAATTTGAATATATTTAAAGTCGGCCTCCTCTGTATGGATAGAGAATTATTATTTATATTATTTAAGTACATGCTTCATGGTCCTGTGGGTGTAGGTTTGGTTTTAACTTAACTGCTCCCTTTCTCTCTTTTCTCTTCCAGGCACATAAAGAGTCTCACTTGCAACATCTTCACTAATGAATATGCATGTGCTGACCTGCATATTAAATTATTATCATGGCTGTTTCTCTGATTTTTACATTTTATTTTGATAGAATACTTAAATCTGAGACCACACTTAATATTTAAACATAACATAACTCTGTCACATGAAATGTTATAATGACATAAATGTATAGAAACCTGTAGGTGATGTGCTGCTCTGTAACAGCTGCTGTGAGCTTTTCTATCGTCACCTGAGATTCTGGCTTTAGTTTGTGTATTTCATGACACAGACCCACAGTGATGCTCACACTATCTCAAAAACTTTGTATTATTTTTCTTTCATTCAACTCCTGAACTAAGATCTCAGATCTTTCACTATGACGTCAGAGCTCACCTGAGAGGCTGCAGCTCACCGGTCTGTGTGTCTCTGTGCTGCTCAGGCTGCTGCTGACAGGATTTTCAGAATAAAATGATGCCTGACAGTCAAACAAATCAGTTGGACAAGCTGTGACTAGTTTAGCTTATAAATAATACTCATGTCTTACTACAATACAAGTAGCAGCACATTAATGTCACATATACTATAATAACTCTGCTCTTGAGCCACTAATGGAAAAGGAAGGGTTGGCATTAAATAGTAAATAATTCTCACACTAATTTCAAAGATTAACATTTGGATTAATTACAGAACATTCTCAGTTAATCATGTGTAAACAGTAACTGACACTTTGGTTCTTCTTTAAAAAAGATCAGATGTCTTCATCTGCTTTTGAGAGGAATTTTCACCAACATTAAAGTTGTTTAATTATCAACATGTCTGAGCAACAATCGCAAATTAGCTAACATCACCTAACGCCAGAAATTAATATAATATCAATATCTTAGTTTAGTTTCAGGGGAAGTCGTTTTAAATTCTGTGACGTTTGAAACTTTAAATACTGACCGCTGCAGATTCTCCACCTCACAGACTCCTCTGCGCCTGTTGCTAGGCAACACGTAGCAGTGTCTTGTCATTAACATCGCTGATAAAGCAGCTGGCTTGCTTGAGATGGGTAAAAATATAATATATAACAGTTCAGCAACACGCAAACCTACCACAGAAAACCGGACATTTTCATGAATTCATATCCCCCCAGGACATGTCCGGGGAAAAGAGGCCGTTTGGTCACCCTAAGCTAGCTAGGCTAGTTCACACACTCTGGTTAAACCAACTGCCTGGACACAGTATTCACAGAGAGTAAAAAGAGACAAGTTATCTCAGATGACAAGATAACTTACTGTACACATAGGATATGGTCTTCTCCCACGTCGTTGTCGTCCTACTTCGGATTTGTGACTAAGTTAGTAGATGGCTGTCCTCTTCTGTCAAGTTGTTGTAGCGGGAATATCTAAATCTTACCCGGATACAGCAATGCTATTATTTGATTGGCTGGTCGGCTGCTATATTCTTTAATTTGATTGGCTGGTGCGTGGCAGGCCCTTCTCAACGCTATGGGGAATCCACTTGATTCCTACCTGTTCCACTGTTATGAAAAATAGCGGCGCAACTTGGTGAACGTTACCCTGTTTCTCTGCGTGAGAAATACAAGGTGTGGCGTGTGAGCGTGTGAGCGAGTTGAAATGCGTGTGTCCACGCCCAATGCGTGAGACTTGAGAGCCCTGTTACACAACCAGCTATACACAGGGCAAGCACATAAGATGTGTCGTGTTACAGTCATTTTTCTACACTCACGAAGAAGGGACTGTTGTGTTTAGCTACCGAACATCACAGGTGAAATACACATCAGCGATGCTTCACTACAAGCAGAAACTGCAGCAGCTACTTAGGATGTTGCAAGTTACTGCTCTTGGTGGTATTCCTCGGTGGGAGGGTGGTCAGAGCATTCGCATTGCAGTGAATCTTTCTCTATCTTCAGCAGTTATCTCAGGGCACACATGCTGTAACACACCTTGAGGTTACCACGAGTCTCTCTAGATCCAAAACAGAGGTTATGTAAGAGAAGTATGAGATGCTCGGTTAGGTTTGGAGATATTTGTAGCTACAGATGGGAACTGTACAAACACCAGCACAATAAAACTTTATTTCAACAAACGATGACAAACAAAGGAATGCTTCATCTTTTAATGTTTTGACTTTTATAAAGTATCAACTTTATACTGTATCAGGTTTATACTGTATCAAGTTTATACTGTATCAAGTTTATACGGAATCAGGTTTATACAGTATCATGTTTATACTGTATCAAGTTTATACAGTATCAAGTTTATGCTGAATCAGGTTTATAAAGTATCAGCTTTATACTTGTAGCCGGGTGGTAAATCTGTTAAATATGTTAAATGATTTTCCACTTAAATTTAGTATAGTTTAACTGTTAATATATGTAATTGTTACACTGTCAAGCCATGTAAAATGTCATTTGATGTATTTAAATTGTGAGGCAGATTGTGAGTGTATTTTTATAGTTTTGGTTGTCATTGCATGTTTTGACCAGTAAGTGGCAGTGGCGGACTTTTATTGTAACTCCGTGCAAGTTATCCAAGTGCATCTTGGGTATTCTTTCTTTTTTTTCTTGTGTGGAGCGCCTGAAGATTGCGGTGTGACAGTGCTCTGACTCCGCAGTAAGTAAGGGTAAATATCTTGTGAAATATACCTGTAACATTATTCCAAACAATATTGTATGTCGGTAATTTGACAAGATGGTTTGATTTAGACGCTACTGGAGTTGATGTTCGGTGATTTTGGGCGCGAGCCGTCGATCGCTGTTCGCCATTGCAGGCATGACAAGGTAATGTTGGCGTGCATAAAGCCACACCAGGCCATTGTATTTGGGATGTAAAGGTTTTATATGCATTTTAATTCTGTTTAAAGGTAACTGACAGAGTGAGAAGTTGCGCGATCTTCAGGAAGTTCCACATGTCTTTGTTAAACCCTGTTTAACGTACATAGTCCACTGCCGTATTTTGCACCGTATTTTGTATTTATTATTTCCCTTTTTAAAATCTTTTCTGTTAAACTTGCCACATCTGTGAACATTTATGAGCTGTTTGCTCGAAAGACACAGGAATGTATGCACTCAGTAAAACGATCTGCATTCGAAGGTTCAAACAATAAAATTAAAGCTACAAGAACCCCGGAAGTAATTGTGTCCTGTGTGGTATCTAATTCCACGGGCTACATAATTTTGGTACCAGGAGTGGGGTGTAGCTAAAACATTTTTTTTTAAATTGGCAAAAGAGTGGCTTATTTTTACTTAAAAAAAAAAATACGGCAGTGGTGAAGATTGCTGGTGACGTCCGTTGGTGTTCAGTCTGAAGCCATCCTGCTGTGGAGGTGGTGACCAGCGAGAGACGACGTGAGGGGCTCTACGAGGTTCTGGTGCTTCCTGTGTCACACGACTCAGCCGTACCAGCGCAGAGGACTCCAGCGCTAACTTCAGCTACAAAGACCAAGATTCAGCAAGGCTCCAAGTTAAAGACTGTCCTTGTAGTATCCTTGAACCAGGTTTTGAACTAAATATCCTCATTTATACTGGACTGAGTAAAGATTAATATATCATTATGTCAAGTGATTCTGGTGATGAAGGGAGTTCACGTAATGATAATGGCCACACCTCAGGTGGCATAACGGGTATAGGTGAAGGTGCTACAAAAGAAATGCAGACCACCATGCTAGAGCTCGCCAGACTGCGAGATGAGCTAACCAGGTTAAATGGTGAAGCAAGGGCTCAGAGAGCAAGTGATAACAGTGCACCCACACGTTCATACATCTACGTTCCAAGAGAACGCCAGATCCAAGCATTTAGTGGGGAGTGTGGTACAGACAGGAGATCTGTCGAAGAGTTTATTGAAGAGGTTGAAAGGGTTTTAAGATACAGAGAGCAAACAACAGAAGAACAATGTGACTATAATACTATCTCTATTGCGTGGCCCTGCATTGGAAGAGGTGCGACTATGCATGAGGGGTCAGTCAGTGGGGCCCAGTGATTTATACTCTTACCTGAGCAATGCTGGGGAAAAGCGCAGTTCCACACAGCTTTTGCAGACCTTTTACAACCGTAACCAAACTGATGGAGAAGACCTCCGTGACTACTCCCATGCACTATCCCAGATTTTGAGCTCTGTAGTGAAACAGTCCACAGATGTAATACCTAATGAGAAAACTGTGCTCAGAGACCGGTTTATTGAGGGTTTAAGAGAAGCAGCACTCAGGCGTGAACTCAGGAAAATGGTTAGGGACAAACCAGAGAGCAGTCTTCTAGATGTGAGGAACGAGGCCCTCCTGTGGGAGATGGAGGACAGCAGGTCTCATCGTCCCAGGGTCATAAAGAGCAACCAAGTTACATCAGAGGTTCCGGAAACCCAGTGCTCTATTATTAAAACAAACAATGACCAAGGTATTGCATTAAATGATGTTCGGAGAGCAGTAGCCCATCAAGAAAAACAGCTAGCAGAGTTAGGCAAAACACTCGCTGATCTAGCCTTTGCTGTAGGTGAACTGAGTAAGCGCAGCACTCAACAGACATTCCTAGAGCCCAAGCCACGACCTAGACCCCAGCCAGAGTTCACACCAGATGGTCAGCCTATCTGTTTCAAGTGTAGAGGCATAGGTCACATTGCAAGAAAATGCTCACAGGCCAGAGGGGGTCAAGGGGACGCAACACCTAGTTCTTATGTAGTGCAGGAAAACTCGCACCCTCAGTTGTCATGAGCCACACAACTCGAGGGGAGGAAGCTGGCTCACCAAAAGAGACTCCAGACAGAAGTAGGATCTTAGAGCGTGCAGTCGGAGAATGTAAAACTGTTGAGGTGAAACTACGAGGTGTTACAGTGTCCTGCTTACTTGACACTGGTAGCCAGGTCAGTACAATTTCAGAGAGTTTTTTCAGGGAACACCTGTCAGTGAAAGGCGAAGACATTCACCCGGCATTTGAGTGGTTAAAGATCACTGCAGCTAATGGATTAGACATACCCTATATGGGCTATGTGGAGCTTGATGTAGAAGCCATGGGTCTGACTATCCCAGAGCGAGGTTTTCTGATAGTTAAAGATTCTGAACACTCTTCCTCTGTTCCAGGTCTAATAGGGATGAACATTGTCAAAAAATGCAGAGAGCTAGTACACACTGAGTTTGACACCACACTGCAGGAGAGGTTTGACTCAAACTGGAGAGAGGCTTTTAATCATCTTCATGCAGTACATGCAACAGACAGACTCTCTTTCGCTAGGGTAGCTGGTAAGGATGTAGTCCATATACCTGCTTCATCTGCTGCTACAGTTATGGCTAGGGGACTCAGGACTGTGAGTGAGGATGGTTCTTTTTTGTTGCTGGAGTCTGTGGGTGTCCCCGTTCCTGGAGGTTTGGTTGTTGTGCCTACTTTGGTTTCATCGGGCAATCACATTTTTCCAGTCCGAGTCATGAACATGTCTGATGAAGATATCTGGCTAGGGCCACGGACTAGGCTAGGGGTTTTGACTCAGGTAGACTGTGTGAAAAGTGATGAGCTTTGTGAGGTACAGTTCCAGAGAATCTCAGCAGACACTGAACAAGTGAGTATCAGTGAACACCCCGAAACACCGACAGATGTGCAGGAAATTCTCGGCAAGCTCAATTTTTGTGGTAGCCCAGAACAGCAAGCACAGCTGACTTTGTTACTGGAGAAGTACTCTTTTGTGTTTGCAACAGAAGATGAAGATCTAGGCCACACTGACAAAGTACAACATGAGATCCATCTGACAGATGACATACCTGTAACACAGCCATACAGACGAATCCCACCCACACAGTACAGTGAAGTCAGGGAACATATTGGCAAGCTGCTTAAAAAAGGGGTCATTCAAGAAAGCTCTAGTGCTTATGCTTCGCCCATAGTACTAGTGAGAAAGGCAGATGGTAGTCTGAGGCTATGTGTAGATTACAGGAAACTCAACTCAAAGACAAGACGTGATGCATTCCCGCTCCCGAGAATTGATGAGAGTTTTGATGCGCTGAGAGGGGCAAAGTTCTTTTCGACCATAGATCTGGCGAGCGGATACCACCAGGTAGCTATGCATGAGAGAGATCGGACTAAGACTGCATTTACTACACCGTTTGGTCTGTATGAGTACGTGAGAATGCCTTTTGGTGTTTGTAACGGTCCAGCTACATTTCAGAGACTTATGCAAGTTACTATGAATGATCTCATTTTTCAGATACTCCTGGTCTACCTAGATGACATCTTGGTTTTTTCAGAGACATTTGAGCAGCATTTGGAGAGACTTGAGACTGTGTTTAAGAGACTGGCAGAGACGGGCCTTAAGGTGAAGTTGCAGAAGTGTGCTTTTCTACAACAGTCAGTAAAGTTTTTGGGTCATCAGGTGTCAGCAGAAGGTATAGGAACTGACCCCTCCAAGGTCTCTGCTGTTAAGAACTGGAAGGTCCCAACCACTGCCAAAGAGCTGCAGTCGTTCTTGGGTTTCTGTAGTTACTACAGGAGATTCATTCGAGGCTTCTCACAGATTGCCGGGCCACTGCATGACCTAGTCAACAAATGTTCAGGTGTGAAAAAAACAGGGAAAGTAGGTCACCAGTTTTGTAATATGTGGACACCAGAGTGTGACTCTTCCTTTGAGCAGTTAAAGGAAAAACTTACCTCTGCTCCCATTTTGGGTTTTGCCGATTTCACACAACCATTTGTAGTTGAGACAGATGCTAGTCAGCATGGATTAGGCGCTGTATTGTGTCAGCAGCAAGGTGACACCAGACGTGTCCTAGCATATGCTAGCCGCAGACTACGCCAGGCTGAGAAGAATGACCGAAATTATAGTAGCATGAAGTTGGAGTTGCTTGCCTTAAAATGGGCAGTTGCTGAAAAATTCAGGGGTTACTTGCTTGGTTCAAAGTTTGTTGTCCTGACTGATAACAATCCCCTCTGCCACCTCAAGACAGCCAAGTTAGGTGCTATAGAGCAGAGGTGGGTAGCGCAACTGTCTGTTTTTGATTTCGAGGTTAAGTACCGTCCTGGTTGCAGTAATGCCGCCGCAGATGCTCTCTCTAGGCAGGAGTTTGCAGGGGAGCCTGAAACAGACCCTGACTCGGATTTTGACGACTGTATCACTGTGTGTAACCTGATTGAGCGAGGAACAGTTCTGGATCCTGGTCTTGTCTCTAGAGGTCTGGAGTGTTACAAAGTGAGACAGATCCGTGCTGGGGAGTCGAGGTCTGGTGAGACAGGTACTAAACAGGGCAACACCCCCACTGCCAGGTTATACCAGAGAGGAGCTGGTAGGTTTTCTGGCCGGTGACCCCACCCTAAAAGAGTTTAGGGCATTTTGGGATCGGGGGAGGAGGCCATGTCCCAGAGAGAGAGCAGCCCTGTCTAGTCAAGTGAAAAGATTGTTGAAACAATGGAGATGCATACAACAACGAGAAGGGTTGTTGTACAGGGTTATCACAGACCCACGTCATGCAGAAGTGTGGCAGTTACTCGTGCCTAGTTGTTTGAGGGACCAAGTTCTAGAAAATGTACATAACAACATGGGACATCAGGGCATAGAGCGCACTGTAAACTTGCTAAGAGGGAGGTGTTTTTGGGTAGGGCTATGCGAGGATGTGGAAAGCTGGGTTAAAAACTGCGAGCGGTGCATTTTGACCAAGATGCCTCAGCCAAAAATCCATGCTCCAGTTCAGGCATTCCTGGCCTCCCGACCTCTAGAAGTGGTGGCTGTTGATTTTACAGTGTTGGAGGCAGCTTCAGATGGCCGTGAAAATGTCCTTGTTGTGACCGATGTGTTTACAAAGTTCACACAAGCGTATGCTACCAAAGACCAGAAGGCTGACACTACAGCTAAAGTTTTGCTCAGGGAGTGGTTCATGAAATATGGGGTCCCAGAGAGACTGCACTCAGACCAAGGTCGAAATTTCGAGAGTGAAATTATAGCAGAGCTGTGCAAACTCTATGGGGTTAAAAAGACACGGACAACTCCCTACAGGCCACAGGGAAACGGTCAGTGTGAAAGATACAATCACACACTCCATGACTTGTTAAGGACACTCCCACCAGAGAAAAAAAAGCGTTGGCCAGAGCATCTGTCTGAAGTAGTATATGCCTATAATGTCACTCCTCATTCCACCACAGGGTACTCGCCTTATTATTTGCTTTTCGGGGTACAGCCACATCTCCCAGTAGATGCTTTATTAGGGCGTGAGTGTGTGTCAGACAGGAAACAGGATTGGTTGTCTGTTCATCAGGAGAGACTCCGACAGGCACATGAGCGAGCCAGAGAGTACTCAGAGCAGAAGGCAGCTGAGAGGATCTCACTGCAAAATGAGAAGGTGTATTGTCCTCCTGTGGACATTGGTCAGTTGGTTTTCCTACGTCACAGACCCCCAGGTAGACATAAGATTCAGGACACATGGACCTCAACAGTCTACAAGGTAGTTGACATCCAGGGTACCACACACACTGTTGAACCTTTTGAGGGAGGTCCCATTAAAAGAGTTCATAGGTCAGAGTTGCGACCTTGTGCGAAACCAGTTCCCAAACCAAGAACTAGAACTAGGTTACAGACCACTACACAGCCTGTAGCTGAGGATGAGCCTGAGTCACCTGAGGCTGATTTTGTTATTGTTGAGGAAGTCATCCCTCGCCGGCTTGTGCAAGTACCTAACCTGCCTCTTGCAGCAGAAAGTGTTAGTTTACATGTGACAGCACCCACAGATGAGAGTGACGGTGAAGGACCTGAGGAAGGTTATTCAGATATGAGAAATTGTGGCACAGAAACAGAATGTGTTAATGATGTGCATCCAAACGTTAGCGACAGTGACTTGCCCATTATTGAAAACAGGGACAGGCCCGCACTAACAGAGGATGCTGGTGGAGCAGGACGTAGAACCTATGCACCTAAACCTGCCATTAGGAAAAGCAAGCGGGAAATGGCTGGATCTCATTCAAACCCATTTCATCTGCCAAAGTCGGCCTGTAATGCAGTCTCAGTCAGCACAGACATGGTCTCTAAGGTTTTGACAAGCCTGGGTGCTGCTCTCTTTGAAAAGGCCTTGCAGGGAGTATTTGAGTCAGTTCATGTTTCGTAGTCACCGAGGACGTTGACTATATTTGCAGGGGAGTATGTAGCCGGGTGGTAAATCTGTTAAATATGTTAAATGATTTTCCACTTAAATTTAGTATAGTTTAACTGTTAATATATGTAATTGTTACACTGTCAAGCCATGTAAAATGTCATTTGATGTATTTAAATTGTGAGGCAGATTGTGAGTGTATTTTTATAGTTTTGGTTGTCATTGCATGTTTTGACCAGTAAGTGGCAGTGGCGGACTTTTATTGTAACTCCGTGCAAGTTATCCAAGTGCATCTTGGGTATTCTTTCTTTTTTTTCTTGTGTGGAGCGCCTGAAGATTGCGGTGTGACAGTGCTCTGACTCCGTAGTAAGTAAGGGTAAATATCTTGTGAAATATACCTGTAACATTATTCCAAACAATATTGTATGTTGGTAATTTGACAAGATGGTTTGATTTAGACGCTACTGGAGTTGATGTTCGGTGATTTTGGGCGCGAGCCGTCGATCGCTGTTCGCCATTGCAGGCATGACAAGGTAATGTTGGCGTGAATAAAGCCACACCATGCCATTGTATTTGGGATGTAAAGGTTTTATATGCATTTTAATTCTGTTTAAAGGTAACTGACAGAGTGAGAAGTTGCGCGATCTTCAGGAAGTTCCACATGTCTTTGTTAAACCCTGTTTAACGTACATAGTCCACTGCCGTATTTTGCACCGTATTTTGTATTTATTTCCCTTTTTAAAATCTTTTCTGTTAAACTTGCCACATCTGTGAACATTTATGAGCTGTTTGCTCGAAAGACACAGGAATGTATGCACTCAGTAAAACGATCTGCATTCGAAGGTTCAAACAATAAAATTAAAGCTACAAGAACCCCGGAAGTAATTGTGTCCTGTGTGGTATCTAATTCCACGGGCTACATACTGTATCAAGTTTATACGGTATCAGGTTTATGCTGAATCAGGTTTATACAGTATCAAGTTTATACAGTATCATGGTTATAAAGTATCAGCTTTATACTGTATCAAGTTTATGTAGCGCTATCTATCCTTTTTAACTGTCAAGGACAACGCTCCTGAGTTCTCTATACAACTCGGTATCCAATAAACTATTGAAGTATGTTAACTTCGCTTTTTATGTGTTTAAAGTATGTTCTAAAGGCTCTAAATGTCTTACAGTGTCATCTGGTAACTCCAACTAAAAAGGTTGACTACCCCTTTAAGGCGCCAAGTATGGCATATGACCCATTTAAGGCAATCTAACATGGTCTAGACACCTCATTGTGTCATCGAGTAACTTATATTAAAATGGTGGACTAGCCCTTTAAGGTTGTCTCAGCATGTCACTTACTATAGCCTAGACACCACAGGAATAAACACACATGAATAATCCACACTCACACAGGTACACAGAATTATATATACAAATGTATTATGAGTAATAATTATTAGAATGAATGAAAGTAATAAGCCTCAATGGCTAACAAGCATCTGCATTCAGATATACACAACTTAATCAGACTAACACCTTAGCATACAGCTCAATAACCCTATAACTAAGCCGGCAATAAAAGAAAGTCAACCCCCAGTTGCAGGCCTGTTTCTTTATCGGGTACGTTGGGACCCTAAACAGCCCTCTTCGCTCCCCTTGGAAGCCCGCACATCCGGCTTGTACTCACAAATAATGAATGCTCCTCTTCGTCTCGCGCTTCTCACCGCAGCACAGCAGCGAACGTCAGGCCGGCAGCCATCCTAGCTAACTGGCTAGTTAGCCGTTAGCACCATCTCACGGTCGAACCGTGCGCTCGCCTCGGCAGCCCAACACGGCAACAGACGACTCCTTCTGCGTTCCTCGGTGGTCGCATGAACCCACCACTACACTGTACTGATAACGTTACTTCGCTAAACTAGAAGACGGCCCGACTCACTGTGGGGAGAGCCCCTTACCGCATCCAGTCCATTCGCCCGTCTGGCTGCGCTAGCAACGAACACCGACTGGCTAGCTCGCTCCGTAACGTCACTGGGTCCACATATGGGACTGACGAGTAGTCAGTTTGTCTCCCCAGTCCACACAAACACTTCCCGGGATGGGTCTCGGTCAGACACCCGCACACATCACTGTTCACTAAACTTCAATTACATTTCTCTCACCGCAAAATAGCATATAACAACTCGACATCACACTGCTCCGTTTTTCTCACACAAAGGGACGAGTGACCTACTTTCTCTCCCCGTTCAGTCTGCTCGCGCTGACGTTTCCCAATGCCCTCTTAACCAATCACATTCAAGGTAAGTTATTCTCTCCACAGCCAACCAATCACAACAATGGTAAGTTTTCAACAATAAAAGTAAATGCATTTCACATTGGTAAACAACTGTTTTGCAGAACAATATCAACAATATAATATATTCATATTCAAAAGGTATACAAAATAACAAACATAGGCCAAACTCTTATCTAATAGTGCAATGTAATATATCTAAGGCCTATAATTTAACCACAGGGTTACATTTATACAGTATCATATTTATACTGAATCAGGTTTATACAGTATCATGTTTATACTGTATTAGGTTAAAACTGTATCAGGTTTATACTGTGTCAAGTTTATACTGTATCAGGTTTATACTGTATCAAGTTTATACTCTATCAGGTTTATACAGTATCAAGTTTATACAGTATCATGTTTATACTGTATCAAGTTTATACAGTATCAAGTTTATGCTGAATCAGGTTTATACAGTATCAAGTTTATACAGTATCAAGTTTATACTCTATCAGGTTTATACTGTATCAAGTTTATACAGTATCAAGTTTATGCTGAATCAGGTTTATACAGTATCAAGTTTATACAGTATCAAGTTTATGCTGAATCAGGTTTATACAGTATCAAGTTTATACAGTATCATGTTTATACTGAATCAGGTTTATACAGTATCAAGTTAATACAGTATCAAGTTTATAAAGTATCAGCTTTATACTGTATCAAGTTTATACAGTATCAAGCTTATACAGTATCATGGTTATAAAGTATCAGGTTTATACTGTGTCAGGCTTATACTGTATCGTGTTTATGCAGTATCAGGTTTATACAGTATCAAGTTTATACAGTATCAACTTTATACAGTATCATGTTTATACTGAATCAGGTTTATACAGTATCATGTTTATACTGAATCAGGTTTATACAGTATCATGTTTATATTGAATCAGATTTATACAGTATCATGTTTATACTGAATCAGATTTATACAGTATCATGTTTATACTGTATCAAGTTTATACAGTATCATGTTTATACTGTATCAAGTTTATACAGTATCATGTTTATACTGTATCAAGTTTATACAGTATCATGTTTATACTCTATCAAGTTTATACAGTATCAAGTTTATACTGAATCAGGTTTATACAGTATCAAGTTAATACAGTATCAAGTTTATAAAGTATCAGCTTTATACTGTATCAAGTTTATACAGTATCAAGCTTATACAGTATCATGGTTATAAAGTATCAGGTTTATACTGTGTCAGGCTTATACTGTATCGTGTTTATGCAGTATCAGGTTTATACAGTATCAAGTTTATACAGTATCAACTTTATACAGTATCATGTTTATACTGAATCAGGTTTATACAGTATCAGGTTTATACTGAATCAGGTTTATACAGTATCATGTTTATATTGAATCAGATTTATACAGTATCATGTTTATACTGAATCAGATTTATACAGTATCATGTTTATACTGTATCAAGTTTATACAGTATCATGTTTATACTGTATCAGATTTATACAGTATCATGTTTATACTGTATCAAGTTTATACAGTATCATGTTTATACTCTATCAAGTTTATACAGTATCAAGTTTATACTGTATCAGATTTATACAGTATCATGTTTATACTGTATCAAGTTTATACAGTATCATGTTTATACTGTATCAGATTTATACAGTATCATGTTTATACTGTATCAAGTTTATACAGTATCATGTTTATACTGTATCAGATTTATACAGTATCATGTTTATACTGTATCAAGTTTATACAGTATCATGTTTATACTCTATCAAGTTTATACAGTATCAAGTTTATTCTGTATCAGGTTTTTACTGTATCATGTTTATACTCTATCAGTTTTATACAGTATCAGGTTTATACTGTATCAGGTTTATACTGTATCAAGTTTATACAGTATCAGATTTATACAGTATCAGGCTTATACTGTATCAGGCTTATACTGTATCAGGTTTATACTGTGTCAGGCTTATGCTGAATTAGGTTTATACTGTATCAAGTTTATACAGTATCAGGTTTATACTGTATCAGGTTTTTACTGTATCAGGCTTATACTGTATCAGGTTTATACTGTGTCAGGCTTATACTGTATCAGGTTTATACTGTATCAGGTTTTTACTGTATCAGGTTTATACAGTATCAAGTTTATACAGTATCAGGTTTATACAGTATCAGGTTTATGCTGAATCAGGTTTATACAGCATCAAGTTTATACAGTATCAGGTTTATACAGTATCAGGCTTATACTGTATCAGGCTTATACTGTATCAGGTTTATACTGTGTCAGGCTTATACTGTATCAGGTTTATACTGTATCAGGTTTTTACTGTATCAGGTTTATACTGTATCATGTTTATACTGTATCAGGTTTATGCTGAATCAGGTTTATACAGTATCAGGTTTATACTGTATCTTGTTTATACTGTATCAGGTTTATACAGTATCAGGTTTATGCTGAATCAGGTTTATACAGTATCAAGTTTATACAGTATCATGTTTATACAGTATCAAATGTATACAGTATCAGGTTTATACTCTATCAGGTTTATACTGTATCACGTTTATGCTGTATCAGGTTTATGCTGAATCAGGTTTATACAGTATCAAGTTTTTATTGTATCAGGTTTATACAGTATCACGTTTATACAGTATCATGTTTATACTCTATCAGGTTTATACAGTATCAGGTTTATAATCTATCAGGTTTATACTGTATCAAGTTTACACTGTATCAGGTTTATACTGTATCAGGTTTTACAGTATCAAGTTTATACAGTATCAGGTTTATACAGTATCAGGTTTATACAGTATCAAGTTTATACAGTATCAGGTTTATAATCTATCAGGTTTATACTGTATCAAGTTTACACTGTATCAGGTTTATACTGTATCAGGTTTATGCTGAATCAGGTTTATACAGTATCAAGTTTATACAGTATCAGGTTTATACAGTATCATTTTTATACTATATCATGTTTATACTGTATCAGGTTTATACAGTATCAAGTTTATACAGTATCAGGTTTATACAGTATCAGGTTTATACTGTATCAGGTTTATACAGTATCACGTTTATACAGTATCATGTTTATACTCTATCAGGTTTATACTGTATCAAGTTTACACTGTATCAGGTTTATACAGTATCAAGTTTATACAGTATCAGGTTTATACTGTATCAAGTTTATACAGTGTCAGGTTTATGCTGAATCAGGTTTATACAGTATCAAGTTTATACAGTATCAATTTGATACAGTATCAGGCTTATACAGTATTAGGTTTATACGGTATCAGGTTTATTCTGAATCAGGTTTATACTGTATCAGGTTTACACTGTATCAGGTTTATACTGTATCAGGTTTATACGGTATCAGGTTTATTCTGAATCAGGTTTATACTGTATCAAGTTTATACAGTGTCAGGTTTATGCTGAATCAGGTTTATACAGTATCAAGTTTATACAGTATCAATTTGATACAGTATCAGGCTTATACTGTATCAGGTTTATATGGTATTAGGTTTATACGGTATCAGGTTTATGCTGAATCAGGTTTATACAGTATCAGGTTTATACAGCTGTCTGTAACCATCGGCCTGAAGAGTCTTAGTTTCATTTACATAAGACCTCTAAAGACCTCTAAAGACCTGAGTGAGGTCTTCACTAAACTCTTTCAGATGTGTGCCAGCTGTTGCCAGTTACCTTCAATCTGGAAAACTTCCACTATAATCCCTATTCCGAAATCAAAAAATTCCGGAGAACTAAGTAAGTTCAGACCTGTTGCACTTACTTCACTTGCAATGAACAACTTTGAGGGAATTTTAAAAGATGAGGTTGTCTCCCTAGTTGATGGCAAACTAAACCCCTAGCAGTTTGCTCATCAAGCTGGCAAGGGTGTGGAGGATGCAAAACTCTTTATCCTTGACAAAGAAACCCAATTCTCATGTGAGACTTTTACTTGCTGACTTCTCTTCGGCTTTTAACAAGATGCAACCTCCAACCTCCAACCTTGATCGAGTGGCTTGCTCCTTATTTCAATTTACCTGATCAGCTTTTAATGTTGCTTTTACACTTTTTAACAGACAGAACCCAGCAGGTTTTAATTTATGGAGTTATTCCAATGTCGGATCGGCTGAGGTCCGGTTTATCAACGACCGCCACCGGTACTGTTAACCAGTAGGGTGCCGGTGGAAACTATGCTACTGTTGGGCGAAGGAGAAGGAGAGGGGGAAGGCATGTCCAGAGGCAGCGAGAGAGGAGGAAGGGTAGTAGTGTGGAGGTGAACTTTGAATGTTGGCACTATGACTGGTAAAGGGAGAGAGCTGGCTGACATGATGGAAAGAAGAAAGGTAGGCATACTGTGTGTGCAAGAGACCAGGTGGAAGGGGAGTAAGGCCAGGAGTATCGGAGGTGGGTTCAAACTCTTCTACCATGGTGCGACTGGCAGGAGAAATGGGGTAGGGGTCATTCTGAAGGAAGAGTATGTCAAGAGTGTGCTGGAGGTGAAGAGAGTGTCAGACAGAGTGATGAGTATGAAGCTGGAAATCAAAGGTTTATTGCTGAATGTTATCAGCGCATGTGCCCCGCAAGTTGGGTGTGAGATGGAAGAGAAAGAAGAATTCTGGAGTGAGTTGGACGACATGGTGGAGAGGGTACCCAAGGAGGAGAGAATAGTGAATGGAGCGGACTTCAATGGAAAAGTTGGTGAAGGGAATAGAGGGGAGGAGGTGATAGGTAGGTATGGTGTCAAGGAGAGAAATGTGGAAGGACAGACGGTGGTGGATTTTGTGAAAAGGATGGAAATGGCTGAGGTGAATACATATTTCAAGAAGAGGGAGGAACACAGGGTGACGTACAAGAGTGGAGGAAAGTGCACACAGGTGGACTATATCTTATGTAGAAGGCGCCATCTAAAAGGGATTGGAGACTGCAAGGTGGTGACAGGGGAGAATGTAGCTAGGCAGCATCGGATGGTGGTCTATAGGATGAGTTTGGAGACCAAGAAGAGGAAGAGAATGAAGACACAGCCAAAGATCAAATGGTGGAAGTTGAAGAAGGAAGACTGTTGTGTGGAGTTCAGGCAGGAGTTAAGACAGGCACTGGGTGGTAGTGAAGAGTTGCCAGATGGCTGGACAACCACTGCAGAAATAGTGAGGGAGACAGCTTGGAAGGTACTTGGTGTGTCATCAGGACAGAGGAAGGAAGACAAGGAGACTTGGTGGTGGAATGAGGAAGTACAGCAAATTATACAAAGGAAGAGGTTGGCAAAGAAGAAGTGGGATAGTCAGAGAGATGAAGAAAGTAGACAGGAGTACAGGGAGATGCAGCATAAAGCAAAGAGAGAGGTGGCAAAGGAAAAGGAGTATGGTGAGTTGTATGACAGATTAGACACTAAGGAAGGAGAAAACGACTTGTACCGATTGGCTAGACAGAGGGACCGAGCTGCAAAGGATGTGCAGCGAGTTAGGGTGATCAAGGATAGAGATGGAAATGTGCTGACAAGCGAGGAGAGTGTGCTGAGAAGGTGGAAGGAGTACTTTGAGGGGCTGATGAATGAAGAAAATGAGGGAGAGAGAAGGTTGGATGATGTGGGGATAGTGAATCAGGAAGTTCAGTGGATTAGCAAGGAGGAAGTGAGGGCAGCTATGAAGAGGATGAAGAGTGGAAAGGCAGTTGGTCCTGATGACATACGTGTGGAGGCATGGAGATGTTTAGGAGAGATGGCAGTGGGGTTTTTAACTAGATTGTTTAACACAATCCTGGAAAGTGAGAGGATGCCTGAGGAGTGGAGGAGAAGCATACTGGTACCGATTTTCAAGAACAAGGGTGATGTGCAGAACTGTAGCAACTACAGAGGTATAAAGTTGATCAGCCACAGCATGAAGATATGGGAAAGAGTAATAGAAGCTGGGTTAAGAGGAGAGGTGATGATCAGCAGCAGCAGTATGGTTTCATGCCACGAAAGAGCACCACAGATGTGATGTTTGCTTTGAGAATGTTGATGGAGAAGTATAGAGAAGGCCAGAAGGAGGTACATTGTGTCTTTGTGGATTTAGAGAAAGCTTATGACAGAGTGCCGAGAGAGGAGGTGTGGTATTGTATGAGGAAGTCGGGAGTAGCAGAGAAGTATGTAGGAGTGGTGCAGGATATGTATGAGGGTAGCTTGACAGTGGTGAGGTGTGTAGTTGGAATGACAGATGGGTTCAAGGTGGAGTTGGGATTACATCAAGGATCGGCTCTGAAACCTTTCTTGTTTGCAATGGTGATGGACAGGTTGACGGACAAGATCAGGCAGGAGTCTCCATGGACGATGATGTTCATGGATGGCATTGTGATCTGTAGTGAGAGTAGGGTGCAGGTTGAGGAGAGGCTGGAGAGGTGGAGGTACGCACTGTATTTCAATAGACTGGGTGGAATTACTACTTATGTCATATTTATTCTGCATGGGGGGTAGGGTTTTAATTTCATTATAGAGCTTTGTTTTGTTTTTTTCCCCCTTTTTCTCCACAATTATCCGGCCAATTACCCCACTCTTCCGAGCTCTGCTCCACCCCCTCTGCTGATCCGGGAAGGGCTGCAGACTACTGTCATAGTATTACTGTGAGATGTGGCTGTACATGAAAGGGGTGTAACGACAGTAGACTTTATGCGTGAAGGTCGTGTTGCATCCATGTGAGCTGACCTGTTGACTGGACATTCCCTGATTCATCACATGCTGTCAGAAGTGTAATATTTGCTAGTAATATTTGATTTGGTAATGTCCCTTACGGCTTTCCGTAGCGCCACAACAAAGTCACGTGATGTACGTAACAACGTCAGTCGGAATCCGGTCGATGAATAAACACCCAGCACGAGAGAAGTCGTCCTTGCTTTATTAATGTTATAAGTTAACATAGCCAGAGGGCACAGATCATTACATGGTGTCAGAGTAGCGGAGTTTAAATACCCAATATGGATTCGTACGGCGTTCCAGCTCCACGGATGGACTGGGAATCGGCGAACTTACCTGAAGCATGGAGACGATTTCGACAAACAACGGAGCTAATGTTCACGGGCCCCCTGCGCGGGAAGAATGAAGAGGAGAAATGCAGCTACCTCCTGCTCTGGATAGGGGAAAAAGGGCGCGATGTGCACAACACTTGGACACTCAGCGGAGAACAAGCCAAGAAGCTAGAAACGTACTACGATAAGTACACTGAGTACATCACCCCCAAAGCAAACCCGATTTATGCCAGATATAAATTTCATGAAAAGATGCAGGGAGAGAGTGAATCCTTCGAACGATTTGTAACTGAGCTAAAGCTCCTAGTCAAAGACTGTGGCTACCCAAATGCCGACGAGATGGTCAGGGACCGCATCGTGTTTGCCACCAACTCACCCAGAGTGAGAGAAAAGCTACTTAGCCAGGGAGCTGAGCTAACGCTAGAAAAAGCCATAGATGTAGCCCGCTCACACGAGCTAGCAAAGCAACAGCTAACGTTTATGGGCCAGGGCAGCACACATGAAACGGTGCACGCAATAGGCAGAAAGACTTACAAACCGAACGCACCCAAAGCAGCTAACGCTAACTTCAGACAAAGGGACGTTAGCACCGCCGCCAGGGCGTGTAGCTATTGTGGAGGGCTACACGGCGCTAAAGCCACTTGCCCAGCTAAGGGTAAACAATGCATTAAATGCAAGAAGCTCAATCATTTTGCTAAAGTATGCAAGTCTAGCTCCCAGGGACAGACAAAGTACTACCGCGGCACAGTACATGCCGTCGGAGAGAACCCAGAAGAGTGCACCACTGACAGAGAACAGGAAGAACTGTACTTCGACAACATTACAGTGGAGAGCACCGCTGTGGGAGAACAGACAGAGCTGTACATAGACTGCATCTCAATAGAGAACAACGGAAAAAGCAACGAGCAGGCTTACGTAGAGGTTGGAATTGGCACACCTCCACAGAAGGTAAAGTTTAAACTAGACACTGGGGCACAGGCCAATACTATTCCCACCAACCTGTTCCAGGCGCTGTTCAAAAATGTGACACTGAAACCAGCAATACACAGACTCACTGAATATGGAGGAGGCGCGCTGAGCGTGAAAGGCACATGCAAACTCAAATGTAAGTACAGAGACAATGCAATTATGCTGGACTTTTACGTCATTGACACAAACGCCCCACCAGTCATGGCAATGAAAACATGCCGTGACCTAAACTTGGTAAAAATAGTGATGGCTGTGAGCGAGGAAAACAATGTCACATCACAGAGCATAATGGATGAGTATGCAGATGTTTTCCAAGGAATAGGAGAGTTCCCAGGCGAGTGCACCTTCCGCGTCACACCAGATGCAACGCCGGTCGTCTGCCCGCCACGCAGAATCCCCATCGCCCTACGCAGCAAACTGAGGGACGAGCTTGACAGCATGGAGAAAGGCGGCATAATCTGTAAGGTAACAGAACCCACAGAATGGGTGAACGCACTCGTCATTGTTGAGAAGCCAAAGACAGGCAAACTTAGAGTGTGTTTAGACCCCAGAGCTCTTAACAAAGTGATACAACGACCTCACTACCCCCTCCCCACGCTGGAGGACGCCACCACAAAGCTTGCTGGAGCTGAGTACTTTAGCGTGTTAGACGCGCGGTCAGGCTATTGGGCCATCAAACTGAGCACTGAATCCTCAATGTTGACGACATTTAACACAGTGTTTGGCAGGTATCGTTTCCTCAGACTGCCATTCGGAATCGTGTCCGCTCAAGACGAGTTCCAGAGACGCGTGGATGAAACATATGAAGGATTGGACGGTGTGACGGCCATAGTGGACGATATACTAGTGTTCGGCAAGACTAAAGAGGAACATGACCAGCGTCTCAGAGCGATGCTGAAGCGCACAAGGGAGCGAGGGGTGAGGCTCAACCCCGACAAGTGTCACATATGCGTGTCCGAGGTAAGCTACTTCGGCCACACGCTCTCACACGAAGGCATCAAACCAGACCCACACAAGGTGAAGGCGGTCAAGGACATGCAACCCCCACAGAACAAAGCAGAGCTGGAGACAGTCCTCGGCATGATCAACTACCTCGCCAGATTCGCTCCACACCTCTCACAGATAAACTCACCCCTCAGACAGCTTCTGAAACAGGACAGTGAGTTTGTGTGGGATGCAGTCCACGACAAGGCGTTCCAAGAGATGAAGAATCTCATTACACAGCACCCAGGTCCAGTACTCTCATATTTCGACCCGCAGAAAGAGCTGCGACTCCAAGTGGATGCATCCAAAAGTGGCCTTGGGGCTGTCATGCTCCAAGATGGCAAACCAATTGCCTATGCGTCCAAGTCACTCAACAGCACTGAAGAAAACTACGCACAGATAGAGAAGGAGCTCTACGCTGTGGTCTTCGGCTGCAAGAGGTTCCACGAGTACATGTATGGACGAAAAGTGATTGTGGAGTCAGACCACAAGCCTCTGGAGGCAATACTAAAAAAGCCACTGGCAGCAGCACCACCCCGGCTGCAACGGATGATCCTGGCGCTCCAAAAATACGACATCCAAATCATCCACCGCCCCGGTAAGGACATACCGGTGGCCGACACACTGTCACGCAAGTCAATAGAACACCACGACAGTGACCTACAGGAAGGGATGGAGGCCCAAGTGCACACAGTCCTCAGCAACATCCCTGTGAGCGACACAAGACTCACAGAAATCAAGCAGGAAACAGCGCAAGATCCACAGCTCACCGCACTCAGACGAGCCACACTCACTGGCTGGCCAGACACAAAGAAAAAGTGCCCGCCCAGCATCCAGGAATACTGGAACCACAGAGCAGAAATCTCAGAAATGGACGGTATCCTGTTCAAAGGTGAGAGAATCATTGTCCCCCAAAAGCTTCGCAAGGACATGATACAGCGCATCCATGCCAGCCACCCTGGCGTGGAAAAAAGCAAATGCCGAGCAAGAGACTTACTGTTCTGGCCTGGCATGGGGAAACAGATCGAGGATGCGGTAGCAGACTGCAGCATATGCCAAGAACGGCGCAGCGCAAATGCAAAGGAACCAATGATGTCACACGCCATACCCGAGCGGCCGTGGCAAGTGATAGGCACAGACCTATTCACATGGAACTCACAGGACTTCATAGTCACTGTGGACTACTACTCCAGATTCTTCGAGCTAGAAAGACTTTACAGCTGCACCTCATCTGCCGTCATCATGAAGCTGAAAGCAGCAATGGCTCGACACGGAATCCCCGAGACTATCATCAGCGACAACGGTCCGTGCTACAGCTCTGGTGAGTTCCGCAACTTCTCACAGACATGGGGTTTCTCACACACCACCACAAGCCCCCACTACCCACAGAGCAACGGCCTCTCCGAGAAGACTGTCCAGACGGCCAAACGCATCCTGGACAAAGCCAAAGCTGAGAACAAAGACCCCTACATGAGCTTACTGGAGTATCGCAACACACCGGTGGACAACCTGAAATCACCGGCACAGCTACTGATGAGTCGGAGGCTGCGGTCCATTCTCCCATCAACAGCAAAACACCTGCAGCCACAGATCGCCAGTCAGGAGGATGTTCACAAAAGGAGAGAGGTATGTCAACAGCGCCAGCAGGCATACTACAACCGAACAGCCAAACCTCTGCCCCACCTGCCCGCAGGCACACCAATCCGCTTCCGGCAGGAGGATGGATCCTGGAGACCTGCAACTGTGGAAAGACCAGCGAACACAGACAGGAGCTACCACATCCAAACCAAAGAAGGTCAGATCTACCAACGCAACCGTCAACACCTGCGACAAAGCAGAGTGAACACTCACACTACACACACACACACTTCACAGCAGACTGTTACCAGCGCTAACAACAACACACAAGCCCATCAGCAAGAGCATGCTGAACCTCCAGACACGAACAATCAGCGACAACCAGACACACAGCCTGGTTACACCACGAGGTCAGGTCGCACGATCAAACCAAGACAAATCCTTGACTTATGAATGTTAAAAAAGAGAGAATTTTACACCAACCTGTACTATACCTGCTATGTTTTGAAAAGAAATATTTACAGTGTTCACTTACCTTGTGTACCTACCTGCTGTTTGCAGTTACCAGTAATGAAATGAAAAAAAGATGAAATGTTATTACGGTGTCACATTTAGACAGTGAAGGAAATGTTTTACACTACTTTGTTGCAGTCCAGTTATATAAGAGTTCCACTTTCATATTCTTTCTTATTAAGATTGTATTCGCTTATAAACGTGCTCAACGTGGTCTGTATCTCTGCAGAGAAAGCAGCACTTTTCAGAAAAAGGGAGATGTAATATTTGCTAGTAATATTTGATTTGGTAATGTCCCTTACGGCTTTCCGTAGCGCCACAACAAAGTCACGTGATGTACGTAACAACGTCAGTCGGAATCCGGTCGATGAATAAACACCCAGCACGAGAGAAGTCGTCCTTGCTTTATTAATGTTATAAGTTAACATAGCCAGAGGGCACAGATCATTACAAGAAGTGAGCCATATTCACAAAGATAGTGAATTATGGCGACGTTTAGCCCACCAGAAAACGTTAGCTTTGATAAACCGACGGAATGGACTGACTGGAAAAGACTCTTCGAGAGATTCCGAATGGCGACCAAGCTCCACAAGGAAGATGGTGAAGTACAAGTTAGTTCTCTAATGGGGAGTGAAGCAGAGAATGTTTTCAAGTCTTTCACTTCTGCTGAAGCAGCACACGAGAAGGATTACAATATAGTCATGGATAAATACAACGAGTACTTTTCCCCTAAACGGAATATAATCAACGAGCGAGCCATTTTCCACCAGCGGGGGCAGCAGCCAGGTGAGAAAGCAGAGACATGTATCAGAGCCCTTTATGAGCTGTCAGAGCGCTGCGAGTTCGGGATGAACAGGGAGGAGAATATTCGGGACCGGATCGTGGTAGGGATTCTAGATAAAGAGCAGTCTCGTAAGTTGCAACTCATGAATGATCTCACGCCAGCACAAACAATAGTCAGTGCGTCAGTCAGAGCCCGTTAGCATGCAAACTAGCAAGCAAGGGGAAGCTACAAGCGCTGCAGCAGCTGTGCAAGAGGTGCACGCACAGGGCGCGTGGAAGAAAACCCCGAAATGGCAACGTAACGCTAAACAGAAAGGAGGCAAAGACTCCAGAAACACGCAGCGCGGAGGAAAGTGCGGCAGATGTGGGAAAATGCAACACAAAAACCAGGAAAGGTGCCCAGCGTTCAAATCAGCATGCAACAAGTGCAACAAAAATGGACATTGGGAGAGAATGTGTAAGAGCAAATCGGTGAGTGAAGTTACAAAGACCGATGAGCAGAATGTACACTTTCTGGGATCAGTGAATGCAAACTTGAGTGATGAAAAATGGACAGTGCAGCTTCTCATTGGTGCAACACCAGTGGAGTTTAAGATTGATGCTGGAGCAGACGCTAGTGTTATGTGTGAAGAGACTTTCAATATGCTAATCCCAGAGAGAGAACTAAAGCAGACCAGCATTTCACAATGCAGTCCAGGGGGTCAATTGAATTGTCAAGGGCAATTCCAAGCATGCACCGTGTACAAGGGCAAGTCATGCTCATTCCCAGTGTATGTTATCAGAAGGCAGAGTGTCAATAACTTACTCAGCCATTCCACTGCAGCGGAGATGGGCCTTGTGAAGCGAGTCGAGGAGGTCCATAATGCATTTGGAGAGCATGGCACTCTCAAGTCAGAGCCTGTAAAGATACAGTTAAAGGACAATGCCACACCATATGCAGTACACACAGTGCACAGGGTCCCAATACCGCTAATGCACAAGGTTAGAGAGGAGCTGCGCCGGATGGAGGAGAACGGCGTTATAGAGGAGGTAACGGAGCCGACAGATTGGTGTGCCCCTATGGTGCCCGTCCTGAAAAGGTCTGGAAAAGTGGGAATATGCGTGGATCTAAAGAAACTGAATGAACAGGTCAAGAGAGAGAGATTCATCTTACCTACACCGGAGGAGATCATAGCCAAGCTGAGCGGAACAATGGTGTTCTCCAGCCTCGACGCAGCCTCGGGATTTTTCCAGATCCCTTTGCACAGCGAAAGTGCCAGGCTGACGACGTTCATCGCTCCGTTCGCCAGGTATTGTTTCCGACGCTTACCGTTTGGAATAACGAGCGCACCAGAGATATTTCAAAGAAAAATGACAGAGACACTGCATGGCCTACAGGGGACGGCTGTGTACATGGACGACATAGTCGTGTACGGAAGGGACATGGAAGAGCACGACCCTTGGCTTCAGAAAGTCCTGGAGAGAGTCGAGTCCGCTGGACCCAAGCTCAACAGGGAAAAGTGTGTGCTGAGGCAGAAACAGCTTCACTTCCTGGGACATGTGATTGATGCCGCTGGTGTGCGACCAGATCCAGCCAAAGTGGAGGCTATCCGAGAGCTTACCACACCAGAGAATGTGCAGGACCTGAAACGAGTCCTTGGCATGGTGAACTATCTCGGTAAATATGTGCCAAACCTATCCACAGTGGCGCAGCCACAGTATGAGCTGCTAAGGTCCAAGACAGCATGGACCTGGGGGCCAGCTCAACAGACAGCGTTTGAGAGGCTTAAAGAGCTCCTGATGACATCACCTGTGTTGACATTCTGTGACGTCAGCAAAAACCCACCGCACAATCAGCTGATGCAAGTAGGTATGGGATCAGTGGCGTGCTACTGCAGCTCCATGGGGAAGACTGGAAGCCAGTAGCATACTGCTCCAGGAGAGAGACTGACGCGGAAACCAGATACGTACAGATCGATAAAGTGTGCTTGGCGTGTGTCTGGGCCTGCGAGCGGTTTGAAAAATACCTCTATGGCCTCGACAGTTTCAAACTAGTGACAGTCCACAAGCCCTTTGTCCCACTAATGAACAGCAAGGACTTAGACAGTGTTCCAGTACGGTGCCAGAGACTTGTTATGCGGCTCATGAGGTTTAAACCCATAGCTGAGTATGCACCTGGAAAGACACTTGTTGTGGCAGACACACTGTCAAGGAGCCCTGTGCGCCACATGGAGAACGAGAGGGACACACACTCAGATGTGGACTGCTACATCGCAGCTGTCATTGAGAACATGCCTGCTACTCCACAGAAGCTGGCCAGCATCACAGCAGCCACAGCAGCGGATGAGACGCTACAGACGGTGATCAGACACATCAGGTCAGGGTGGCCTGAACACGTGAGTTAAGTCCCAGGTAACATAAGAGAGTATTTTCCAATGAAAAGTGAACTTTCAGAGTATAAGGGAATGGTTACTAGGGGATGTCGAATAGTGACACCTGAGACATTGAGGACAGACATTCTTGATAGGATTCATGATGGACATCAGGGCCTCACAAAATGTCGGGAGAGGGCAAACGCCTCTGTCTGGTGGCCGGGCATTTCCTCACAGATAAAACACAAGGTCTCGTCATGTCCGTTTTGCTGTGAGTCAAGAAGAGCACAGCAAAAGGAGCCATTGATCTCTACTCCGCTCCCTGACAGGCCACGGAAGCGTATAGCTCTGGACCTGTGTGAGTACAACAAACACAACTATTTAGTTATCTCAGACCACTACTCTAGATACATAGAGATTCTACACATGATAACAACAACCAGTGCTCAAGTCGCTCTGAAGCTAAAAGCAACATGTGCCTAGTACGGCGTACCGGATATGGTCATGAGTGACAATGGGCCACAGTTCTCAAGCGCCGAGTTTCAAGACCTGGCCCGAGAGCTCGATTTTAAACATATCACCTCGAGCCTGCACAAGGAAATGGTCACGCTGAAAGGGACGTGCAGACTGCAAAGAGAATCCTGAAACAGAAGGACCCTCTCATTGCAGTCATGTGCTACAGGTCGACTCTGTGCAGCACCACGGGAGCCAGCCCAGCTGAGCTCCTAATGGGCCGGAAGATCAGGACGACGCTTCCTACCCTCGAGAGAAACCTGCAACCTAGATGGCCTAATTTGAAACAGCTCAAGCAGAAGGACAAGGCTGAAAAGAAGAAGCAAGCCTTCTATTATAACCAACGTCACAGGGTGAGATCCCTAACTCTACTGCAGCCAGGTGGTCATGTTCTCACCAAGCTGGACCACCACAAATCCTGGACAACTCCTGCAGTAGTGACCAGTGAGAGTGTCACACCACTCTCTTATCTCATCGAGACACAGCAAGGTGGAACGTTCCGGCATAACTGTCGCCATCTCCAGGCAATGCCTGCTCCAGAGTCAGCTGGGAGCATAGCACCTGTCTCCCCTGTTCGCAAGGACGTCAGTCAAGAGCCCTACGACACAGTTGGACAGGGGACTGGTCCACACACCCCCAGTGTCAGCATACATGCTGGTAAAGAGAAACTGCCACAGACCAGGTCTGGACGGGTCATTAAACCAGTTGTTAGACTGGACTTGTGAGTGACTGTGTTCTCATATCTCATGGCCTTTGGGGGGATATACATGTATGAAAATAGGGGGGAAGAAAAGGGTGAACAAAAGAGAAAAAAAGAGTTGCAGATGGTAAACTGTATAACTAAGGAGTTATTTGGAAATGCCAAGAGTTCCAGAGTGTAATAGGTTGTGAAATGTTAAACTGAATGTTGAAGCCTTGTTGTTGCTCTCAGTGTGGTAAGAGTTTTATTGATGCTACAGAAGAATAGCACTGTTTACATAATGTTTAACATAATGTTATATCTGTTTACTTTGAAAGGTGAAAGAAAAACTAAAAGGGGGTGATGTCATAGTATTACAGTTAATACGGTAATGTGCACGACAGTGACGGAAACTGTGAGATGTAGCTGTACATGAAAGGGGTTTTACGACAGTAGACTTTATGCGTGAAGGTCGTGTTGCATCCATGTGAGCTGACCTGTTAGCTGATTAAAGTAGACACTTAACCTGCTCCGTTTGACTGGACACTCCCTGATTTATTACAACTACCACATGCCTCCTCTCATACATGTGGAGTCACCAGCTGCTTCGTTTCACCTGACAGTGAGGAGTTTCACCAGGGGGACGTAGTGTGTGGGATGATCACGCTATTCCCCACAGTTCCCCCTCCCCCCTGAACAGGCACCCCGACCGACCAGAGGAGGCGCTAGTGCAGCGACCAGGACACATACCCACATCCGGCTTCCCACCCGCAGACACGGCCAATTGTGTCTGTAGGGATGCCCCGACCAAGGTGGAGGTAACACGGGGATTCGAACCGGCGATCCCTGTTTAATAGACCGCCACACTACCCGGACGCCCCCATGATTTGTTTTTGACCAAACCCCTCGTGACCCAGTGAAGCAGATACGCCCAGCTAGTGAATACACTTGTAGTTGTAATACTACTTCCCCTCACTAAGACGGTACAACGTGTTGCTCCTCAGCAAAAGAGAGGACTGTGTCCAGAAACTGATCGGCTTTAGTGCAGATGGTGTCGCCAAAGCAGGGGTTGTTAAGGTTTACTCAGAAAAACGAACTGCGTAAAAGTGCTGTGGTCATTCTTCATCATGCTGTTTGGAGCTCATTTTGTATTGGCTATAGAATGGAAGTGTGTCATCTAGTTGAACTCCTGAAGTGCCCCACATGGCAACTAGAGGCAAGGCCTTCCTCCTCATCTTTGCATCGTCATCAACAATAGACGTCGGCAACATTTTTTCCACTTTTTCTGTCCAATATCCCTTCAATAGAAACACCTTCCCAGTGCAGTAACAGCTCCTGGGTGACATAAGAGAATAGTTTACAGATGGATCACACATTATAGTTTCCATCGGCACCATGTGAGGGCGGTAATGGGAAAGCACCAGCTCATTCAGGTTCTGCTGTAACCTTGGCACTGAGACAAGCAGAGCCACTTGTTTCAGTAGACGTCACGCACTACCCACGTGTTGTTGCATACGACTTGTGTTCTGCCTGCAACTGACCCTTCCGCTGATGCTGGCGCGTCCTTGGTGCAGAAACAACTATTTGTCCATTACAGGGCACAGCACCAATGGGGGCCGTTGTTAACCCGGGCCTTGGCCAACCCGATATGGAGCCTCGACCGATATGGTATGGTCTTGTCAATCCGCACACCGATTTGGCTAAATGTTACATCAGACACCCTTCCTGACACAACACTAACCCTATGGACGGGGGCACAGGTAACGGGCAGCATGCCGTCCCAGTGTTCATGGACTAGCACACATGCCTATCGTAGAAATGCTAGGACTTCTTATAACCATGAAAACGCCCACACTGCCCGACTGATTCAAGATTCACCAATACAATACCGATGTCCAATGTTGATTGGGGGGGGGGAGGCTCTGATATAGGGTATTAAAAAGTCACTTCTGTGCACCTTTGCCTTTGTGCACTTCCTGTTGACACCTACGTATGTCCTATTGGAATTGAACCTAGTTTTTTGACACTTGTGTTGTTGCCTCCTGACTAGAGCCTTGCTCGTGTTGTATTGACTCTCAGATGTACGCTTTGCATAAAAGCGTCTGCTAAAGGAAATTGGAAAACTGGAAATCGAAATTGGAAAACATTATCTTATCTTGGCTTATGTAGATGTGACCAATTTCAGGGTATAGTTATGCAGCCCACCTATCACTAGGTTGCTCAGGGGAGGACCCTGAGTTCTTTAAGTCAGGTAACATAATGTATGATAAAGAATCCTTAAGGTAACAGCCCGTTGTCTTCTTTTTTTAAATATGCAACTTGTTACTGCGTTTCCACTCTGTTACTGTGCAAAACAGTAACGGGGTGGAGGGTAACATAATGTCCACATATCTGAGTTGTGATTTAAAAAAAATCCTTAATAGTTGACACAGAATCTTTAATGGATTCATGTAGAGGACGACCCTGGTGGTGGCCATGGCAAGTTTCATGTAATTTTACAGTACAGGTTTTGAGAAACTTTAAGCTCAAATAAGCTCAAATTACATTATAATACAATAGTAATGTCCACATATGTGACCTGTGACAGGGCGGACACACAGTAACGCGAGGGCGGACACACAGTAACGCGAGGGCTAGATGAATAAGTGTTTCCAGCATGTGTTGGTATTTATCATTACACACGAAATTACATGAAACTTGTGATGGACACAGCCAGGGTCGTCCACTACATGAACCCACTGAAAGTTCTGTGTCAACTATTAAGGGGTTTTTTTTTAATGTGGGAATTTTTTGACATTATGTTACCCTCCACCCTGTTCCTGTTTTGCTTTGTCGGCAGTTCCGCCAGTCATGCTGGCTGGCGTTCGTTCCCTTGGACAGGGATTTGTTTTGTTGTGTTGTTTAGTTCGGATGTTAGTCTGGATATGTGTGTTCTTGTAGTTTTTGGATGTGTTTTTGTCTGTGTGTTGTACTGCTGTGGGCTGGGGGAAACGGCCTTTCATTTCATTTCATGTGTGCAAGTGCATGAAGCGATGACAAATGAAGTGTTCCTGATTCCTGATTCGTAAGTGAGGCAACAGCAGAAAAGCCCATCTCACAGGGACGGGATGTGGCGAAGGGAAGCAGAATGCCCACAGCCCTCTGTCCTCTCAGTGGACACTCCCTCTCCACACCAAGCCAGAATTCACTCGGTGTCTGAGCTGTAAAGCTCCGCCTCAGGGTGGAGTCAGGCGTCATCTCCATGAACTGGTCCTCTTCAGCAGAGCTGAATCAGCAGGTGCTGCTGCACTGAGCACTGCTGTTTGGGAAGTATTTTTGAAAGCATCCTCTCAGGGGAGAGATGTGCTCCTTAAGACATGAAATCACTGTGGCGGCTCCAGAACCACCGGTTTCAACAAATTCACTCAGATTCTCAAAGAAATCAGTATTTCCTTGATCAAGTCACCTGCCCCACATCTCAAGCTTTCAACTGAATGCACTGGTCTTGTCTGCCAGGTGAGAGGGTACTTGTCTCTGCCTTGAAGCTGAAGATGTAATTCATTCAGCTTTCCAAATATATCGCTGAGATAGGCCAGTTTCACCAGAAACTGTTCATCACTAAACCTGCTATCAACTTCGTGCATACGCTCCTCCTCCTGAAACATCTGGATTTCCTCTCTGAGCTCAAAGACTCACGACAACACTTTACCTCGAGAGCCACCTAGCCTCGCTGTGAAACACCACAGCTGGATGTTCAGCTCCCACCTCCTCACTAAGTGCAGAGAACAGCCGCGCTCTCAGGGTCTTGCTTTGATGAAACTGACCACGCTAACAGCATGATGGGTCAAAACCTGGTTTAGGTCTGGGCTAATCTGTGTTGATGCTAGCGCTTCTCTGTGGATGACACAGTGCGTCCATTGTGCATTTGGCGAGACCCTCTTGATTAGTGGCTGCGATCCCTTCATTTTCCCTGCCATGGTCTGTGCACCATCCATGCAAACACCCACACAGTTCTCCCAGTTCAGCCCATGTTGTGTCAGGTACCAGTCCAGAAGCCCGAAGAGCTCATCTGTACATTACTTACTCAAGTCCCACTGTGCTGTGTAGCTCACATTCAATGCAAGTTGTGCTGCACAATACAAACTCACCTACCGTGAACAATAAGAGAACAAACACATCAAAACACATGAAAGAGGAAAAACAAAAACACATGCTAGTGTCATGTAGCAAGAATAAACACATGCTAATGTCATGTAGCAAGAATAAACACATGCTAAAGTCATGTAGCAAGAATAAACACATGCTAATGTCATGTAGCAAGAATAAACACATGCTAGTGTCATCTAGCAAGAATAAACACATGCTAGTGTCATGTAGCAAGAATAAACACATGCTAAAGTCATATAGCAAGAATAAACACATGCTAAAGTCATGTAGCAAGAATAAACACATGCTAAAGTCATGTAGCAAGATTAAACACATGCTAGTCTCATGTAGCAAGAATAAACACATGCTAGTGTCATGTAGCAAGAATAAACACATGCTAGTGTCATGTAGCAAGAATAAACACATGCTAAAGGCATGTAGCAAGAATAAACACATGCTAGTGTCATGTAGCAAGAATAAACACATGCTAATGTCATGTAGCAAGAATAAACACATGCTAAAGTCATGTAGCAAGATTAAACACATGCTAATGTCATGTAGCAAGAATAAACACATGCTAATGTCATGTAGCAAGAATAAACACATGTTAATGTCATGTAGCAAGAATAAACACATGCTAGTGTCATGTAGCAAGAATGAACACATGCTAATGTCATGTAGCAAGAATAAACACGTGCTAATGTCATGTAGCAAGAATAAACACATGCTAATGTCATGTAGCAAGAATAAACACATGCTAGTGTCATGTAGCAAGAATGAACACATGCTAATGTCATAGAGAATAGAATACAATAGAATACAACTTTATTTGTCATTGTACAAGTACAACGAAATTTGACAGTGCCGTTCATATCAGTGCAAAGATCAGTATAAAAAGAATTAAAAACATAAAACACGCATTCATTTCTACATTCTACTGGACACCAACATATTGCACAAAAAGTCAGGAATCAAGACCAAGCAGCATTTAGTGTGGTCATGGCTCGGGGACAGAAGCTGTTCTTTAGTCTGTTTGTCCGAGCTCAATTCAATTCAATTCAATTCAATTTATTGTCATTAAAACAATGTGCAGCAGGCACATGTTAAAAATGAAATGAGGGCTGTGGCTTCACCAAACAGTGCAAGTCAGACACACACAAACACAGCAAACACAGTGTAAGATATAGACACATGAAGACCAAAAGCTAAAATAAGTTAAAAAAGAGCAAGAGTACAAAATATTTAAAAATGTCTACAGACATTCAGTGGGTAGCCAGGTGGGCAACAGCTTGGGGAAGAAGCTGTTTTTGAGCCTGGTAGTGCGGGCTCTGAGGCTCCTGTAGCGCCTCCCAGAGCGCAGGGGACTTTAAAACAGCTTGTTGGTGTGTTCACCATATCCTGCATTATTATCTGTCCTCATGGCTCTTTGTGTAGTATACATAATGGTTGTAGGTTGGTGTTGTAGTATACATAATGGTTGTAGGGTGGTGTTGTAGTATACATAATGGTTGTAGGGTGGTGTTTTAGGTATTACCCCATACCTCCACACAGTAGATCAGATATGGTAAAATAAATAAACAATACAGAGTGTGCAATGATTTTGGATCCAGAATGTGACTTTTTCCCATGATGCAATGCTCCTTGCAGCTTTGCCAGCAGATTTTGTGGTCTAGTATCACACCTAAACATTTATTTTCATGTACTTTTTCTAGTTGGACATTCTCTATCACTCCTTTTACTTTGAGCTCTAAAAACCAAAGACCAAGTCTGAAATCTTGGCGTTTTGATAGACTCAGATCTCACGTTCAGCAGCCACATCAAAGCATCACCATAACAGCCTCCTATCATCTTAAAAATATAACCAGAATCAAGAGTCTGGTATCCCAGAATGACCAAGAGGAGCTCCTCCATGCTTTTATCTCCAGTAGAATTGATTGTAATGGTCTCTTAAGACCATTAAAAAGCTACAGCTTATTCATAATGCTGCTGCTAGTTTTAACCAGGACCAGAAGAACAGAGCACATTACTCCAGTCCTGACCAGGACCAGGAGAACAGAGCAAAATACTCTAGTCCTGACCAGGACTAGAAGAACAGAGCACATTACTCCAGTCCTGACCAGGACCAGGAGAACAGAGCAAAATACTCTAGTCCTGACCAGGACCAAGAGAAAAGAGCACTTTACTCCAGTCCTGACCAGGACCAGGAGAACAGAGCACTTTGCTGCAGTCCTGACTAGGACCAGGAGAATAGAGCACTTTACTCCAGCCCTGACCAGGACCAGGAGAACAGAGCACATTACTCCAGTCCTGACCAGGACCAGGAGAACAGAGCACAATACTCTAGTCCTGACCAGGACCAAGAGAAAAGAGCACTTTACTCCAGTCCTGAGCAGGACCAGGAGAACAGAGCACAATACTCTAGTCCTGACCAGGACCAAGAGAAAAGAGCACTTTACTCCAGCCCTGACCAGGACCAAGAGAACAGAGCACTTTGCTCCAGCCCTGACCAGGACCAGGAGAACAGAGCACAATACTCTAGCCCTGACCAGGACCAAGAGAACAGAGCACTTTACTCCAGCCCTGACCAGGACCAAGAGAAAAGAGCACTTAACATAGTCACCCCACTTCACCAGTGGGGTGACTATGTTATTCACTTTCTGGTCTAACCAGTGGGGTGACTCTATGTTATTCACTCTCTGGTCTAACCAGTGGGGTGACTCTATGTTATTCACTTTCTGGTCTAACCAGTGGGGTGACTCTATGTTATTCACTCTCTGGTCTAACCAGTGAAGTGACTCTATGTTATTCACTTTCTGGTCTAACCAGTGGGGTGACTCTATGTTATTCACTTTCTGGTCTAACCAGTGGGGTGACTCTATGTTATTCACTTTGTGGTCTAACCAGTGGGGTGACTCTATGTTATTCACTCTCTGGTCTAATCAGTGGGGTGACTCTATGTTATTCACTCTCTGGTCTAACCAGTGGGGTGACTCTATGTTATTCACTTTCTGGTCTAACCAGTGGGGTGACTCTATGTTATTCACTCTCTGGTCTAACCAGTGAAGTGACTCTATGTTATTCACTTTCTGGTCTAACCAGTGGGGTGACTCTATGTTATTCACTTTGTGGTCTAACCAGTGGGGTGACTCTATGTTATTCACTTTCTGGTCTAACCAGTGGGGTGACTCTATGTTATTCACTCTCTGGTCTAATCAGTGGGGTGACTCTATGTTATTCACTTTCTGGTCTAACCAGTGGGGTGAGTCTATGTTATTCACTCTCTGGTCTAACCAGTGAAGTGACTCTATGTTATTCACTTTCTGGTCTAACCAGTGGGGTGACTATGTTATTCACTTTGTGGTCTAATCAGTGGGGTGACTCTATGTTAATCACTCTCTGGTCTAACCAGTGGGGTGACTCTATGTTATTCACTGTCTGGTCTAATCAGTGGGGTGACTCTATGTTATTCACTTTCTGGTCTAACCAGTGGGGTGACTCTATGTTATTCACTCTCTGGTCTAACCAGTGAAGTGACTCTATGTTATTCACTTTCTGGTCTAACCAGTGGGGTGACTCTATGTTATTCACTTTGTGGTCTAACCAGTGGGGTGACTCTATGTTATTCACTCTCTGGTCTAATCAGTGGGGTGACTATGTTATTCACTTTCTGGTCTAACCAGTGGGGTGAGTCTATGTTATTCACTCTCTGGTCTAATCAGTGGGGTGACTCTATGTTATTCACTTTCTGGTCTAACCAGTGGGGTGACTATGTTATTCACTCTCTGGTCTAATCAGTGGGGTGACTCTATGTTATTCACTCTCTGGTCTAACCAGTGGGGTGACTATGTTATTCACTGTCTGGTCTAACCAGTGGGGTGGCTCTATGTTATTCACTTTCTGGTCTAACCAGTGGGGTGACTCTATGTTATTCACTCTCTGGTCTAATCAGTGGGTTGACTCTATGTTATTCACTTTCTGGTCTAATCAGTGGGGTGACTCTATGTTATTCACTCTCTGGTCTAACCAGTGGGGTGACTATGTTATTCACTTTCTGGTCTAACCAGTGGGGTGACTCTATGTTATTCACTTTCTGGTCTAACCAGTGGGGTGACTATGTTATTCACTTTCTGGTCTAACCAGTGGGTTGACTCTATGTTATTCACTTTCTGGTCTAATCAGTGGGGTGACTCTATGTTATTCACTCTCTGGTCTAACCAGTGGGGTGACTCTATGTTATTCACTTTCTGGTCTAACCAGTGGGGTGACTCTATGTTATTCACTGTCTGGTCTAACCAGTGGGGTGGCTCTATGTTATTCCCTCTCTGGTCTAACCAGTGGGGTGGCTCTATGTTATTCACTGTCTGGTCTAATCAGTGGGGTGACTCTATGTTATTCACTTTCTGGTCTAACCAGTGGGGTGACTCTATGTTATTCACTTTCTGGTCTAACCAGTGGGGTGACTA
Organism: Lampris incognitus; assembly: GCF_029633865.1. Classification (NCBI taxonomy): domain Eukaryota; kingdom Metazoa; phylum Chordata; class Actinopteri; order Lampriformes; family Lampridae; genus Lampris; species Lampris incognitus. The sequence continues at coordinate 33,594,315 of NC_079230.1, forward strand.
TGTTATTTAGCCATGGTTCCATCTGTTCTGGAGGAGTTGCAATCTGTTTTAATAATTTTCCAGGAAAAGCTGTCACACATATGGTTGATACTAATGGACACTAGTTAGCGGTAGTGGTGGATATGGACAATTTTTTTGTTATTTTATTCAATATATATGGGTATAATAATTATAAAGAAAATGGTAAACTCCTTTCGAAAATCACAGAGGTTATAGTTCTATTGAAATTGTCCTTCCCAACTGACTATGTGTTGGTAGGTGGCGACTTTAATTTAGCGCCTGATGAGTGGCTTGATAGGTGGCCATCCAGTTAGGCTAATTTTCATTACAACCCAGCTATTTCACAATTTAACATTGACAACAATTTGCTTGATATTTGGAGAAATTTAAATCCGAACATAAAACAGTTCTCTTGGATTAAACCTGATGCAAGCAGCAAGTCGAGGGATAATTTTGGCTTGGTACAGAGGCAGTGATGAGAGCTACATTTAATTCTACCATCGCACAGGCCCCCTTAACTGACCATTGTTTAGTCTCATTAGTTTTGAAGCCAGTCATGAAGCCTCTAAACTCCAAAGGCTATTGGAAGTTTAATGATGATCTGTTGAAAAATGAGGAATATTGTGCCAATATTAGAAGAGTGATATCTGAAATTAAAAAGGACGCTCCTCTCTCCTCTCACTGCAGCAAATGGGAGTTTCTGAAGTCCAAGATTCAGGAGCTCTCTATCGGCTTTAGTAAAAATCTGTGCAGACAAAACAGAGAGTATGAATGTACATTGCTAAATGACATCTGCATGTACACTTATAATAATCAGGACAATAACAACAGTAATGAGTATAGTGACAACCTAGTTGCATTGCAGTCTAGGTTAGATGGGCTTTACATTAAAAAAGCCCAAGGTGCATATGTGAGATCTTGAGCCAGGTGGATGGAAGGTGGTGGAAGAAATTCTGCTTACTTCTTTCAACTTGAAAAGAGGAGACAGGTAAAAAACCCAACAAATACGCTTGTTATTAATGGGTCTGAATCCTCTGAGCCAAAGGATATAGCAAATGAGGTATTTAATTTCCATAAGTCACTATATTCCTCTTCGTTTTCTGACTCTGGTTCTACGCAGTTTTTTGACAAGGTTAAAGGTCACCTGCCTAGCACTGATCAATCCTTCAAAGATTTGTGTGATTCAGACGTTCCTATAGAAGAATTGGATTCTGTTATCTGAAAAATGGCTACATGTAAATCTTATGGCTCCGATGGTCTTACTACAAATTTTTTCAAATGTTTTTGGTCAGATATCAGAGAATTATTACTAAATGCAATAAAGGACTGCATAGAAAGACAGGAACTGACCCCAACTACGAAACAAGTATTAATAATAGTGACCCCTAAACCAGGGAAAGATGAAAGTATTCTAGATAACTTAAGGACTATCGCTTTGCTAAATGCAGACTATAAGATTATGTCAGGAGTGTTAGCTGCCAGACTGAAAGAAGGTACAACACAAATAATTAGTGAAACACAGTCTGGTTCTATCAAGGGAAGATCTATTCACAATAACATCCGTCTGGTTCTGGATCTGCTAGATTACAGTGATTTAGCTGAAGATGATGGATTCTTACTGTTTCTAGAGTTTCACAAAGCATTTGATTCTGTTGAGCAGCCTTTCATTTTACAAGCCCTACATCATTTTGGTTTTGGAGAAAGGTTTGTTGGTGTCATAAGCATGTTATTCAAGGATATAAACAGTTGTGTGTCCTTACCTGGTGGTACCTGCCCGAGAGTTGGTGTTAAGTGAGGCCTTAGGCAAGGCTGCGGCAGCTCCCCTTTGTTATTCA